>NC_053496.1:69636810-69704310 GCF_905171775.1 Rana temporaria | reverse complement strand
GAGAGAGAGAGAGAGAGAGAGAATATATAGTGAAGAGGGACACAAGAAATGAGAAGGAAAGCCGGAGAAGAGAGGGAAGGTTGGGTAGGAAAAAGGTTCCCCCAGGTCGGGAGGGTAGAGGAGGTCAATTAGCGAGGCCTAGGCTGGTCGGGTGCAAAGCGGGAAGAGCGTAGGACCACCACGGGCTCCACACCTCAAGGAACTTGGCATGGATTACTTTTTCAAGCAATTTTTGGCAATGAATGCAAAGCTTAGAACAATAACCCCTCCATATTTGCCCACTGTACTAAGTATGTGGTTCATTACCCATAATCATTAAGTAAATAGAACAATTTACCCTGTCAAAAGCAAATCTGAATGCTGGTCCCTTTTGTACAAGCACACTAGGCTTTTTTTTATAAACGCTGGCCACACATCACAATCAGACTGTATCCACTACTTATGTTTTGGATGAATTGATCAGAAAATGTGTGTGGGGTTGTAAATAATTCAATCATAACATTTGTATGAGAATAAAACAATGACGGGGTTAATGCGCTGTATGCAGGTTGTACATCCATGGTCAGTTTTTACAATTCTATATGTTCTCTAAGGTAAACAGTGGGATTATGCTATATGAATATTTGTGTGGGAAGTAAGGGTTTTCAAATTCTTTTATAAAAACCATCCAACGATTTTTGGTGTCTAGCAAAGCTGGGCAAATAATATTGGTTGTAACAAATTATTGTAATGCACCTCCCCATCTGAAAACATTCTATCCTATTCAGACAGTCCGCCATAATACAGACACCTGTAGATACCATTAGCCGTTTTTTTGGATATGGTTTCCCTCTTCTTCCAAACAACTGTTCCAAACAGAAGAAGCACATCACAAGCATTACTGTAATGACCGGTGTGGACAGCATGAGTTTTTAATGCTGTAAGCATATGTCTGCCTTCTAAGGGCTTACAATCTATTCTTAGTGCTGTGGATACAAAGGATATAGCCAGCTGACTCAGGTCACCAAGCTTGGAAAGGGATTTCATCAGGGTCATGTCTTTTGATATGGCGAGGCTAAGACTGGACTAAATGGCGTTGAAGCACTGTGGATCTTCTGTGAAAGTCAAGCCCAAAAGCCAATGATTATATATATATATATATATATATATATACACACACACATATACACACATATACACACATATACACACACTGTATTTTCTGGCGTATAAGACTACCTTTTACACCATGGGTCTTCAAACTACGGCCCTCCAGTTGTTCAGGAACTACAATTCCCATCATGCCTAGTCATGTCTGTGAAGGTCAGTGTGTTACAATGCCTCATGGGATGTGTAGTTCTATAACAGCTGGAGGGCCGTAGTTTGAGGATCCCTGTTTTACACTTTAAAAAAATGGCCAAAAAGCAGGGGTCGTCTTATACGCCGGGTCAGCTGCTTGGATGCCTGCTGGATGTACGGTAATACTGTATGTAGCTTAGGCTACATACAGTATATACCACTTAGCCAATCCCAGTGAGCAAGGTATTCAAATTAATACAGAGCCTGCTCGGATTGGAGTAACAACCTCTGCCAATCCGAGCAGGCTACATACAGTAGCCTGCTCGGATTGGCTTTGGGAGTCAGAGAGGCGTGGGCTGATGATGTTACAGCCTCTGCCAATCCAAGCAGGCTTTGAATTCATTAATAGAATACATCGCATGCCATGATTGGCTCCAGCAAGGAAGAAGAATATGGCTCCAGAAGGAAGAAATATGAAGCGTCGGAAGCCTGGGAAAGGGGGGTCGTCTTATACGGTAAGTACAGGCAACAAATCTTAATACAATGTAAAATTAGGGGGTCGTCTTATACACCTGGTCGCCTTATACAACGGCAAATACGGTATATAGATATATATATATATATATATATATATATAAAAGAGCGATTTTTTTTATTTTTATTACAAACACCCTATCTTCTTCTAATTATTGTACAAAGGAATGACCCGTCCTCCATCTGCTTCAGCTTCCTTCCATAAACAGATCAGCAATCCAGATGGTTTCTAAACTAGATCTGGTGAGTGTTGGTGGGTGACTGATATACGGATATTTGATTGCAAGCTCCCCTAGGGTGCTGCAACCAATGCAAGTGGCTGAACTTGCTCTACTGTGTTTTGTTGTATATTATTGGCACATTCATTAGTAACCGAGTAACCCAAAGACAGAAAAGCGCTTGGTGACCAGAATTAAAGAGCCCCAGCTGCTGTAATTAGGTACACAGCTACAATCGAATGTAATAAAAAATAAATATACTATAAACTTACCATATATAATTAAATATGCATATAATGAATAGTCAGCTGTATTCAGGGTAGACATGCAGCCAGACAATGACTAATGTGGATCACCATCAACAGGCAGCACATACGGGGGCCAAAGCACCTTATCATATGGTAGGAAGCAGAAGTGTTCATTGTAATATATTATTCTGTATACACAAAGTAGACAATGTTATATAAAACAAAAATCAGCTTGCTTCCCAATGCTCTATTTTCATGTCATCGTAATTCCCTAATTAGATAAATGACTCCATAAAATGACACATAATTGACATGGCATTTCATTGTGAAGTTTGGCTGAAACATCACTACAAGATTTGTAATGCCTTGTAATGTCATCTGTGAAAATGACTAATCAGCAAAGTTAATGGACCGTTTTCCATGGCTAATTCTAATAAACCTTATAAGTGAGATAACCTTCTATAATGTGTTTATAACTAAAATGAACCTGTGCCCAGAACATAAACAGTAAAAAGTATTTAGCATATTTTGAACAAGCCGTAAAACACAAAAAACAAAACAAAAAGAAAAAACACACACACCTTGTTCACCTCTGTAGATTAAAAAAACCCAAAGGTTGGCGCTGCGCTAATAAATTAGTGATAAAAAGTGATGAATAATGTTGTGAACAAACAAAAAAACGAGTAGCAGCTAGCACTAAAATGTGTACAACAAATTAAATTAATCTATATTTACACCTCTGTAGATTTAATGTTTTTAATGTATGCAACGCAACCCACCTCAACTTTTTAACAGGGCACATAGAAAATAAATAATAATAAATGAAAGTTTACAATGGTGGAAGTGCAACATGGGCTTTCCGGTCATATGATCACGTATTGGCTTCCACAGTGATGATGTAATTGGGAGCTTGTTCCATCAGTTCTAACAGTGGCTAGGAGCTGTTGGTGGAAGTCAGGCGAGTGCACACACCCAGCAAATAAAGCAACCCCGGCTGTGCACATACAATATCTCACAAAAGTGAGTACACCCCTTACATTTTTGTAAATATTTTATTATATCTTTTCATGTGACAACACTGAAGAGATGACACTTTGCTACAATGTAAAGTAGTGAGTGTACAGCTTGTATAACAGTGTACATTTGTTGTTCACTCAAAATAACAACACACAGCCATTAATGTATAAACTGCCGGCAACAAATGCGAGTACACCCCTAAGTGAAAATGTCCAAATTGGGCCCAAAGTGTCAATAGTTTGTGTGGCCACCATTATTTTCCAGCACTGCCCTAACCCTCTTGGGCATGGAGTTCACCAGAGCTTCACAGGTTGCCAATGGGGTCCTCTTCCACTCCTCCATGACGACATCACGGAGCTGGTGGATGTTAGAGACCTTGCCCTCCTCCATATTCTGTTTGAGAATGCCCCACAGATGCTCAATAGGGTTTAAGTCTGGAGACATTCTTTGCCAGTCCATCACCTTTACCCTCAGCTTCTTTAGCAAGGCAGTGGTCGTCTTGAAGGTGTGTTTGGGGTCGTTATAATGTTGGAATACTGCCCTGCACCCAGTCACCGAAGGAAGGGGGGGGGGGGTCATGCTCAGTTTCAGTATGTCACAGTACATGTTGACATGTATGGTTCCCTCAATGAACTGTAGCTTCCAAGTGCCGGTAGCACTTATGCGGCCCCAGACCATGACACTCCCACCACCATGCTTGACTGTAGGCAAAACACACTTGTCACCTTTTGTTGCCAGCGGTTTAGACATTAATGGCTGTCTATTAAGTTAATTTGAGGGGACAGGAAATTTACACTGTTATACAAGCTGTACGCTCACTACTTTACATTGTAACAAAGTGTCATTTTTTCAGCTTGTCACATGAAAAGATATAATTAACTATTTACAAAAATGTGAGGGGTGTACTCACTTTTGTGAGATACTGTATATGTGGCAGCTTAGCGTTAAGAGGTGAAGCTTTTAAAAACCAACGGACACCCATCTCTAGAACCATTGTTGTGATCTCAAATAATCTTTTTAAAAAATTAATTTCAGTTGAGTTGCAATTTTACCACCCCTGACCACCACCACACTCCCCCCGTCCCACTTAATGCTATGTTGCGGCTGTGGCAAATTTAACGTGGCACATAGAGTTGACACCACCTGTCAAACTAGCCCATTCAATACAATATGGCTGGGCTGCAATCGTGAGAAAAACACTTGGCTTGCAGCACATTAGTCCTGTTGAGGATCTTCTCCTGAAAGCCATACAGCAGCTGCTTAGCCCCTTGGTTGACTTTCCAACATGTCTCTTCAACAGAATTTGAATAAATAATTGGCTTCTGTCGAGCAAGGCCACACACTGATTACAAATCAGACAGTCCAGCAGGACAAGTGTACACATGGCTTGTATAAGTAGTACCTGGAAAACGGTTTTAACCTTTTTCCACCCAACAACTGTGTATGCTTGCTGCATTGTGCAATCACACAAGAGGTGATTATAGGCTTTATGTATCAGTACACAGACAACACTCAACTATGTTATTGCAATCACGCAGTAAGGCTCCCTTTCCCATGGGACGGGCTCTGCTCATCTGGGAATCTGTCTGATAATCCCGCTGATAGGCATGAGGCTGGTCCATGTCAGAGCGGACACAGACACTGCTCTCCTCTATGGACGGTCAGATGTAAAATGAACCATGCCTGTTTACACCCAACTGCCACCTGATCCGATAGAGGGATGGGGATCACCATCAGTCTGTTTTTAATGGATCGTATCGGATGTCGGTGGGTGTAAACAAACATGTCTGTGTACATCTGCAGCTCCATAAAGGATAGGCGAAACCGATAGGCGGATCTGATCGGTCAACCTGTGGGAAAGGGGACCAACACCAATTAAATTATGTCTAGCCATTGCATAACGATGCTTCCAACATGTTTGGATTAATAGTGTAACAGGTCAGCTAAAACCACTAAAAACGTTCCACAACAATAGAGAAAACAAAAGCAAATACAGCAACCAGCTGCAGACGTTTGTTCTTCTGCTGATGGACAGAAAATTGCAGCTGGAATTCTTGAAAATGTAACAGACACTTTTCTACCGCCCAGTCTTCATAGATTATTCCCTAATGTGTTTTACACAACAACATTTTCCACCACTATATATAGAATGCAAAGAAGTGCTCATGGATCACTGGAACTAGGCTCTTGATTTATGCGTTGTGACAGCCATATTGGTCATAGAGCCCAGTGCTCCTCATTGCAGCATATTACAGCCCCTTCTGCTCCAGCAGCTGCAGAATCTTAGCCTGACAGGCGATATCCAATGAGAAGAACGATGCAAAGCAGCCTGTGCAAAAACAACATGAGCTAGAAAGGGAAAGCAGGTTAAACAGAGTTAATCAGAGTGAAGCTAGACAGAAGGGGAGGGAGGGAGGATCGCTCTGCTAGACTGTGTGTGGGTGAAAGACAGAAAGAGCCCTGGAGACACTGCATGTTATATAATCACTTGGATTGTACACGCCAGTGGAGGCTTTTGTCATGCATTACCCCATATGACCTGCATGTATGACTTGTTTTTTATGACTGACATTGAATGGATGCAAATCCAAGGTATATGAGGTGGTTACCAAGCAAAATTCCCATGATTTAGGTGCCTATGTAATGCAAAAGAGCCAACATGCAAAGACCAAAGAGAAGTATTCATTGGCTACTTCCATGTATTAAGAAATACTCTATTTTTTATTCTTTTTATTTTACAGATACATCCCTTTAGACCAATTATAACTGCCCAATAATTGATTAGTTACCATAGGGGTCCCCAAACTTTCTAAACAAAGGGTCATTTGTCTTTCAGCCTTTAGGGGGGCTGGATTGTGCTCAGTCTGACTGTGGGAGTAGAAAAATTGTCCTTGTGCCAGTGGGAGTAAACAGTGTCCCATCGTTGGTGTCCATGGGAGGAATAGTACCCCAGTGTTGGTGTCAGTGGGAAGAATAGTACCCCAATAGCTGGATAAAGCCAAGCAAAGGGACTAATCTGGCCCCTTGGCAGCAGCTTGAAGAACACGGATTTATCACAATGTTGCGAAAAACTCAAATTTTCTTCAGCTTCCTCGATGCGGCTTCCCTGATCTTCTGGTCAAGAAGCGTGCACTTAAAATTAAAGCGGAGGTTCACCCTCTATATCAACATGACCTTATTCAAACGTGCTCCATATTTACTAATACCTTCCGCTATCCGCAATCTTTAAAATTAGTTCTGTACCTTGATTCTGATGTGAATAGCAGCCACTTCCTGCTATCCCTCCCGCGGGAGTAAGCGTGTCTCCCTTCTCCACAGCGGCCCAGTGTTTCATGGGACAGCATCGCCGTGTCTCCTGGGAGCAGAGTGTGACGCTTCCCTCGAGACGATTCCTAACACAGCCTGACGAGATATCGCAAGGGGGCGTGTACTTTTCAGTACTTCAAACACTGCCTATGCGTGGGATAGAGCGGTGAATGCTGGGACATCAGCATTCACTTTATCCCGGAAGTATTTGCTTGTGGGCTTCACAGCACCTACAAGCCCATTCAATACAATATGGCTGGGCTGCAACCATGAGACAAACAATATCCCATAATTCTTAGCGCTGGTGCCATCATTCTATTCCTTTTGGCTGCTTGTTGGTCCAGTGCAGAAAAAAGCAGGCATTACACCCGAGCACATACACAAGGATGGCTACAATCGGGCTCCCTACGACCCTGAAAGCCTAGGAGCCATCACTACTAAAGGAAACGAAGGCCAGCAATCTAGAGACCAGGTGAAATGGGAGTGAATGGAAGCTGTACACAATGTAAGTGCTGTCAGCAGCAGCTTAATAGATTTCAATATCGCTTCAGCTTGGATTAAATTGCTTTTTGCTCATTGTTTCTTTTGCTTTCCTTTACACATCCTTAGATTCTCATCAGCCTATAAACAGACATCACAGTATCTGCACTGATGTATTTCCCCCTAGTCAATGCCTCTTACATTTTGTAGCATCTGTATGTGCACATATTTTATGTTTTATTTTATATGGGTGTCCAATAACTGCCTCCATTGGTTTAGTATTATACAAGATTATAGTTGTAGTGCTATTTAGCATTGCTGCTTTAGGTCTTCTCGAGTCTATATATCACAAAGCCATAATTTCCATTAGAAAAGCATTTATGATTGCGCACATGTGCGTGTGTATTTTTGTCCCTTGCAATCCTGGACAGTCAACTACAATTGTTTTGCAAACATCTGCAACATATGTATATTATATCCCCATAAGCATGTGGATACCCCTCCAAACACTGGCATTCAGAGCACAAAGCCAGGTCCATAAAGACATGGTTTGGGGAGTTTGGTGTGGAGGAACTTGACTGGATTTTATAGAGCTCTGACTTCAAACCTACTAAACCTCTGTAATGAATTTAAATGCAGTAAACCCTAGGATTGCGCACATAATTCATTCAAGAATTACACTAAGAACCATTTACACCTCTTACCTACATTAAGGTGTGCCTGAAGTGAAGTGAAAGTAGTAGGTACTATAAGGTGACTGAGTGACTTTAGATTTCCTATCCGATTCCCCTGAATCCTGGGGAATAGTGATATATACTATTAAGCGAGTCATTAAAGTACACATTCCATAAGACTAAGGCGTAATGTTTTCATGAAATCATGCTAAAATATCACCATGTTTGCCTGAAGTGTCACACCAGACCAATGGACTCTGCTGTTGGGAGCCATCTATCAGACTGGACATTTCCCACTGACATTCTATTGTCCTCTGAAGACTAAGCAGAGCTGCCTATGGGGTGAAATGTTAAGACTGCTCCATATGAACAAAACAAGGGCTGTAAATATTAACGGAAAGGTTAATAATTTAAGCTATGGGGCACAATTCAGACTATAAAGAAAATCGTGACTCTGATTTACATTATATATATATGCACCAATTCGCATGATCTTTTATATATTGCAAAATACATTAATTGCAGCAACTGGGAATCATAAAATACAAGATTCTCCGGACTGGGTGATCTTGCACGCTTGATTTCCCTGGAAGCATTCCAGTTCTCTTGATCTGCCAATCAATTTGCTTTTCTCTAGAATAAAAGGATTTCCTTAGGGCAAGTTCATTCCGAATTAAAGTCTATTTTGCTTTGAAAGTCTAGCTTAAAAGTGAATGTGTGTATACAGTATGTAAAGATTTTTTTCTGTATTTAGTTTGTAATTCTATGTGTACATGGGAGCATTCATATATGCTTATTGCATATTCAAGGTCTAATTTATCCTTTCCAGAGCCACACAACAGTTATTGGCTTACTGCACCTTCTCATGATAAATCCACTGTATTATTGAAAACCATGCACCCCCGTGTAGCTGCTGCCATATCTCCATAGTTGGAGAACAGTCATTTAGTAGCTAATTTACTCTGCCTCTAGTGGCTAATCTAGGAATTGCTACATTTTATAGCTACAACAAAGATAAAATTGTAAACAGTATATAAAAATGAGCAAAGCCACACCATAAACAAGGCTAAGCATTGCAAAAATAACTCAAAATATATACATACTGAAAATAAATTATCAAGCCTTATAGTTTAGCAGCTTTTCCAATCCAATTTAAAACTGTATACAATGCATCTAGCAATACAAGCTTGGTAAAGTTTAAAAAAGATGCAAAACCAAATACAAGGAACCTTATCTCTCCCCTGTCAATGATAAACCAGCATTCACACTAGCAATCAACAAAACCACAAGACAAGTTCTGTGTTCCACACAGCAGTACAGATTCCTAAATAAATATGAAACTCTCTCATAGGTATTACATCATAATTGGAGAGGAAGATAACGGTATGTCTTCTGTTGTGATAAAACTGATAGGTGATGATGTTGCTTGATTATTAGATTATACAAACCCAATTCCAAAAAAAGTTGGGAAGTTGTGTAAAATCTACATGAAAACAGAATGCAACGATTTGCAAATATCATAAACCCCTATTTTATTCACATCAGAAAACATATCAAATGTTTAAACTATTTTTTTTTTACATTTTATGAAAAAAAAAAAAAAAGGGGGGTAATTTTAAAATGTATGGCCCCAACACATCTCAAAGTTGGGACAAGGCAACAAAAAGCTGGCAAAGTTTGACAAACTAGGAAGAGCTGGAAGAACATTTTTGCAACTAATTTGGTGAATTGGCGAAAGGACAGTAACATGACTGGATATAGAAAGAGCATCTTAGAGAGTGAGTGTCTCAGAAGTAGAGATTGTATGACAGTACGCTGGGAAATAAAATATTGTGGCCCAGTCATTATCATATACCAAAAAATAAAATGTATTGACATGGGCATGACCAGACACCCGAAAACACAACACTGTGACAGTTATTACAGCCAAAGCAGATAAATCCAGATATTCGGTGTTCAAGCTATACTTCTAGACTTCAGAAGTCACAAGAGAAGCAGTCATATGATGGCCACATACATTAGGAGAGCTTTATGCAACCACAAGTACCACCATCCTGGTCATTCAATATCAGATTTCTAATGAAAAAATAAATGTCAGCTGGGGTTATTTTGCCCTACAAATGGGTCGACTGTCATTAGGTTCCTATCTATAGTGATAATCATTATTCACTTTCATTATTCTCATTCAGCCAGCAACTGATCAAGGAAGATGGAGCTTATCGGTACTAGCTGAAACTGTCACTTGCCTTGACCCTCACAGGATCTCAAAGGAGCTCCATTAATCTACATAAAAAAATACTCTTGGTAGACAGCCTTTAGGAATGTAAATCTTATCAGATGCTGCAAGTCATTAGCTTGCTGTCAGCAGAACAAAGAAATGTTTTGTCAGTACAATGAAAGCCTGGATACCCGCTTCTCCTCCAAACACTGTCAATCAATAAATACATGTTGATGAATTTGTATAATGTTCTCAGACATACTCTGCCTATATAATTTTGTGTATTTTCTGGTCAGGGACAGCATGATTCAGAATACATAAACACAATGCAAGTAGGGAGCTGCCAGGGTTTGAATTCAGTGCCTCAGGCTGTATGTAACGGGAAGGATCTGCCATTAGAAAGGCTCATGCACAGATACACCTGCATTTTCCAGACATTTCCATTTTCAAGGGAAGATCAACACTTGAAGAGGCTACTTAATGGTAGTGTGTGGCTTTTACAAGCTGGACTTTCTATTCAAGGTAATCGGTCAGGCCAGTAAACTGGAACTGCTGAATTGTTTTTGAAGGCTTAATTGACAACTGTACCTATAGTACAAGTATCCTATAAGCAATTCCTCCTTTAGGCCCCTTGCACACCGGGGCAGGAGGTGCAGTGGTGGTATAGCAAATAGCAGCGCTATACCGTCAGAATTGCTGCGGTATTCGACCGATAGCGGTGCGGTTTTAACCCCCGTTAGCGGCCGGAAAAGGGTTGCAGAGGCGCATTGCCGGCGGTATAGCCGTGTTGTCCCATTGTTTTTAATGGAAAGGAGCGGTAAACACACCGCTCCTCTCACCACTCCAAAGATGCTGCTGGCAGGACTTTTGGAGCGGTCCTGCCAGCGCATCGTCTCAGTGTGAAAGCCCAAGGGCTTTCACACTGAGACTGCAGGGCAGTATTTAGGCGGTATTTTTAGCGCTAAACCGCCTGAAAAACTCCTCACTGTGAAAAGGGTCTTACTACACTGAGAGCAGCCTGCCAGATGAAATAATTACTTTGTCCACAATTCAGGGATATCATCTGTTGTGTGGCCTTGCCTGGCAGTGTGCAGTCCTTTCAGGGAAAACAGCTGATTCTTAGGGCATCAGGTTCTATTCATTCCTATGGGTAAGCCAAGCTCTGCTAGACCGCTGGAGGCCACCATGAGAGTGGCTTACCCATAAGAATGACCAAGGCTGTGGCAAGCATGCACACAAAGAAAAAACCCTGGCCATATAATTTCCCTGGAAAAGTAGTGAGGCAACGTGCAGGGCATCACAGTGAATATTACTGACTCAAGAAGGAAGATAAGTGTATGGACAAGTAGGCTGCACCAAGGGCCCATTTGGGGGAATTCATTAAAGCAGTGGTTCTCAACCTTCCTAGTGCCGTGACCCCTTGATAACATTTTCCAGGTTGTGGGGACCCCCAACAGTAAAATTATTTTCATAGTGTGGGTTGTGAGCTCCCAAGGCAAGACAAGTAATTTGCGCCCCTAACCCATTAACATTTAGAGCTCCCTGAGTTCCTTCCACTTGTACAATATTAAAACCCCTTTGTGGTGTCTCGTAGCAGTGACACCTTTGCCGAAATCAGGAGATAGGGTCTCCTCCAGCCCCTCCCACTTCACATTCATCGCCAGTCAGCTGACCTCTAGTCTCTGCCCCTCAGCCATGCCATGAACTGAATGAGCGCCTGCGAAGAGGCTGAGTGGACAAAAAGGCTGGGAGAGCGGTGCAGGCTTTTGGAACAGCCCAGGATTCGGTGACCCCTGGCAAATCATCATTCGACCCCCAGATTGAGAACCACTGAATTAAAGCAAAACTGTACCACAGGTAGTGTTATCCTTTAAGCTCCAGGGCAGCAAGCCTTGCACTCGGATATACTGGTAAGTTTATCCAAACCAGCCATAGTGAGGATGGTAAGGACATTAGTTTGCCCCCTCTGGGTATCATTGATCAATATAATTGGATTTATGCACCCTAAAAACTGCAACATAATATGCTGGAACAGTATAAATACTGGATATAAAATATGTTCCCCAGTATTGTTGAGAATAAACTGCAATAACAGCCTAAAATATCCCCCTCACAATGTTTCCTGCAACTACAGCAGAGTACAGTACTGGGGAACATGATTTATACACATGACGCTATACAGTGTTTCCATATTTCTTGCTGTATTCTCTATAATGTAAAATATATACCTTACTGGTACTAGTCCTGTGGCAGTTATGCAGGCCCTAAAACAAGTGCAGAAATCTTGCCAACTAAATGTGCCTTTAAAAAGAGAACATATCACTTTTAGGTAAAATTACCCTTGAACAGACCTCTGAAAGTAACCTTTTTTTTATGCGTGTGGAAAAGGCTGTGACAGGGACAATAAAAGTATAAGCTCTTATGTCATAATGTCCAAAGTGACTGGCACAATGAACTCTGTAAAGCCCTGAATCACATGTTGGCACTAGCTCAAGAAATAAAGAAGGAAACATAAAAATGTCTGTCTATAGGGTGATGTCTAGTATATACAGAGGGGAAACACCCTGCATATGCATAGCAAAGCTATTTTTAAGATGACGTTTCTCCCATTAAGATCTATACATGCTCAATAATAAACCTGTGCTGGGTACGCGGATTTGACTAATTGCACCCTTAAGTAACCTTCCCAGACTGCTCTAAGAGGAGCGTGTTGCAGTATAATATTCTGGCTGCTGATTCTAGCAAATGCAAGACAAACAGATCCCAGTTCCACTCAGCATGCAGTATTCTCTCTGTACCATTAAATCTGATTCACGACTATAGCTCTGCCAGAATCCAAAGAGCAGGGCAGTACAGCAGACAGACTGCATTATCCCTTGCCTGGCTAGCATTGCATACAAAGCAGCAATAAGGTCATCAGTACTAGAATTTCCTACAGAATGCCTGTCCTAACCTTCAAGCAGGACTGTGCAGGTTATTTTTTGAAAAGTCTGTATGAATGTACCCTCCTTCCCCTGGCATCTTCACACTCCATTTCTCTGACAGGGTAAGTTATGGGCAACCAAGAGCGTAGGTGCAGGTAGAGGACAGACATTAAGCTCGCCCAATCACACTGACCACTGTTTGGCCGGTATAAACCTTTAATAACACCTGTGGAGCTAGATTGTTTGAGGCTAGAGCTACTGGGCGATACCAGATTTTCTGTGGTGCAACACTATATAGGTTGGTGCATTGCAATGACATTCAATTTTAAGAATACAACAGCGCACTTAGGAAATGTACCTGCACTGCAGCGCAATACATGGTAATGCATCACAATGCTTTCTGGACTGATGTGTTGGCGAAAAATAAAGTGAGGGTGCATTTTTGTTTGTCCATTCTGCAATTTAATTGCATAGAAACGATTAATCTCCCTTTTTCTCCATAGACCTGAATGGTAGCAGGAGATTAAAATGTTCAACAAGCTCTCATTTATAAAAATTCTTGAGAAATTGTTCCCCTACAAGTTTACCCTGTGAGATCATATGAGAACGTTGGTGCCAGCGGAAAGAAAGAGCGCCCCACCGCTGGTGCCAGCGGAAAGAAAGAGCGCCCCCACCGCTGGTGCCAGCGGAAAGAAAGAGCGCCCCACCGCTGGTGCCAGCGGAAAGAAAGAGCGCCCCACCGCTGGTGCCTCAGCCTTGGTATTAGTAGGCGGAATCGTGCCTTGTAACAGTGGGAAGAATAGTGCCCCAAGGGCAAGAAAAAGGGCTGCAGTTTGCAGACCATTGTACTATAAAAAGCGGAAATAGGGTTAACTACCGTACTTCATATAGCTTTAGCTCGATATTGAATACTACAAATTAAATGATTCGTATTTATATAGGCAAAAGCACTCAATGCCCTTTAAATAACTCTCAGGCACAATAAAGGAACGAATAACAATGTTGAATGTAGATATTACCTTGATTTAGTCATCTTGTACTGTAGATCTCATAGGGACACACATAGTACTAATTTCCGCCCCCAGGCTGCAATTCTTTATACTACTCCTCCTCCGTCCCAACTGGTCTGAAATATTTTTCCTGTACATCTACACCTACATCTCTGAACCACAAATCCCCTTCTGCATGAAATGTTAGATCTCTAAGAAGAAGAAACAAAAAAAGAAGCACCCCACTACTTTCAAACACCAATGTCAGTCTACAGTAAAAGCAACTGCTACCAGGTCTTTGCTAATATCTTTTATTTAGTCATCTAAAAAAACAGAGCAAATATTTATTTTCATGTTCTCATAATATTGTATTGTATATTTAAAATGGAAACATGAGCCATTATAGATATACAGCCATTTATTGAACATATGCACTTATTAATAAATGCTTATAGAAGTAATAAATAGTAACGCACTGTCTTTGTATCAGCCACACAAAGCACCGCACAGCAAAACTCAGACAGGGAGGAGAAGGAACAGTACTCCAGGGCATTATAAAGTGCTGTGTATATCAGAGAGCTTGCTGATAGGAGGATAAAACAGAGAAATGTTTAGCATCTGTGTATACAGGTGCAGGCCTATGACCAAACCTTACTGTCTGCCAGGAACGTAGGACTCCACAGCGGCCTCTACCGGGGGAGGATACACTGAACATACACAGGTTTTAAATGAGGAAAAGTGTTCACTCCAGTGATGCTGGGGGTGAGAGCTCAATGTATGTTGCATCCTAGCCTTTAGGCAGGATGGGGCCAATTACTTACAAGGTAGTTTTTCAGCTAGGCTTTAGGGATACAGCTCATGACCCGCAGGTGTAGCATTTAAAGGCTGGCCATACACTACTGAGGCCCCTTGACTGAATAAACAGCCTTACCTTATGTATAAGCCAATATGTATCTCACTGCTTGCAAACAGTTCTCTGTCTATGGGAACAGATGTCTGAAAATGTAACAAACGACAGAAAAAAATGATTCTTTCATTTCATGGAAATGCACACAGCATTTCTTCCTAAAAAAGTGTGTGTTTACTATTAACATTTTTGGTGTGGTTAGATTTAGTTTTACTGAAAAATAAAATGATTGTCTGTAATGAGAACCACTTCCACTTAAATCCCAGACATGTTGCCTTAAAAAGTAGAAAATAAAACCAGTTGCTCACTCCTAAAGCTGCCTCTTACTCAAGCCTACTTGTTACATAAAGAATTGCTTGTATGTTCCACTTCAGGGATTATATGGTACATAACCCTTTTTCTTCTGCAATAATTCCCACAATGACTTATGTGAGTAATAAATAGCAGTCAGAACCATGGACTTTATAGCTACTATAATGGTAAACATAAGCATCCTTCTAGTGTTAAACATGACTCTGCACTGAAATAATATCTAAAATCACCATTTCATTTATACTGTATAGGGACATTGTATTTTGCAGCAATGAGAACATGTATTCCTAACTAAAAAAGTACCCTCTATTGCCCTCAGCCTCCTCCAAATTGCTTTTTTTTGCTACTGTGATCTAACTTCCTTTTAGAGGATGGCCATGTTTACGTTCCATGGTCCCGCTGTATGGAGGAACGTAGAGACCCTCTCTTGCTCGCTCCCGAGATGGCCCTTGGACTATGGGATGTGTAGCATGCATACAGCAACGACCACAACCAACATGCACTGCTCATTCCAATGATGATTGGAATGATGAGAAGGAAGAAAGGGAGGCACAGGAGCCAATGGAGAACATTGCAAAGAGGCAGGAAATCACAGTAAGAAACCATTTTATAAAAAACTGATTACATGGCCTTTAAGTAGTGGAAGTGTATGGATTATTTTTGACGAATAAGAATGCCGTTAAGTGTCCATTTAAGCGCTCATTCAATCAGGCACCCAGTTCAGTCATACATCAGCTGTACCGACTTACCTACACAGCCGAGTTTGAAAGGGGCCTCTTCATCAGAGATGTACTTCAACAAAGAAAACATGCTACTGCAAATTACATGGGAGACTGGAAACCGGTGCTCTGGTCCAAATGCCCTTGAAATGTAGCAATAATCCTCCTAATACAATGAAGCTGGCTACTCCGTAACATGCATTGCGAAAAGTCTTTGTAGGATACAGTAACGATATGCCAATGCATTTTGGACAAAGCCTTACTCCTAGCATATACCTGTCAAACTCTCAAAAGCTGTGGGTGGGTCCGGTCTGAGTATGGAAGAGTACATACTCACACAGCCGAGTTTGACAGAAAAACAGGGACAAATGCACAGACCACAGGGCCCTGCACAGTAACTGTCCAATTCAGCTGTGTGGGCGAGTCCATAAACATCTCTTCACACTGTATGGGGCCGAGTGCCCATGTAAATGAGCACTAATAAAATAAGTTAGGACCTCACTGTATTTCTGGCAGTATCAACAGGTATTTTTCTGTGCCTGTAGAGTTTTTAAATGGGTGAAACAAGGGGAATTGTGCCTGTATTGCAGAGATCTACTGAATCATTTTTCCCCTTTAAATGTGTGCAGACATATAGTATACCGTAATTCTGTGGCATATTGCCAGGGGACGCACCTTCTGGGAGCTGGACAAGGGCAACCTCCATTATAAGCAATAATCTGCCACCTGACTAACATCCTCCTTATTTGACCCTTCTGCAATGTTTCTGGATGTGGAAAAAAGTGTCACTCGAAAACCAAAAAAAAAAAAAACAGGTATGACATACAACGTTAATACAATGTAAGTAAGCAAACAAATAAGAGGAGCTATAGTTCAGAAAAGGTCCAACGCAAAAAAGTTTGTAAATAAAAAAAAAAAGAAAAAGGTCGAACGCTGGCCTGTTTAGATTCTCTAAACTTAAACACTTCTTTCAGTTAAAATAATAGGGCCATCGAGTGGCATTGTCTCAATACATGTCTAACAAACTAACTGAATCGCCATAGGGCTTCATGTTCATCCTCACCGAACAATTGTTGAGATAATCCAGAACATAACATGAGCGGAAAGTTTGCCAAAGGGAAAGTAATATTCAGATTATCCATTGTCATTAAGAATATCTAACGGATATGTGAAACGGGCAGGAAATTCCTAAATGCTACCAAAGATAATGATTTTAAAGAACAAAGTATTGGCCAGGAAACACCCTCAGGAAGAAAAATAGCTAAAATGAACAACTATCTTCCTACCAGTGTAACAAAAAAAATGAATAAAAAGAATAGGAAATAATGACCCTGTTCAACCTCAAGTTAAAATAAAGAACATGACAATATAGCAGCACTACCCTAGAATTATCAGTGACTTGAAACATTGGGCTTTACTTATCAAGATGGTTAAGTAAGCACAGTCTACAATGGTTCAAAGCAACTAGCCAGACTCCAACCAGCACTGGAAAAAAGGCAGCCAAGGAATAAGAGTTTAATCATAATGGGCTGTTGTGGTAAAATAATGTAGTGATCAGTGTATCACTGCCAAGCTTGAAAAGTCTGAATAAAAGTGCTAGAAGTAGGAGCCGACTTTAAAATCAAGGTAGGACATATAATCACATCGTCTATTGCAACCACTCAGATCTGGTTTTTCGTTTTATGTTCACAAAACAAATTATGTCTGGAATCTGGTAGGATGTTCCGGCCAACAATTGTAAATATCTTTCTCCAATTTTTGGGACTCCTCCTTATTGTGGCAAATACATGCTATGTTGGCCGAAGGTTATCCGAGGAATGAAAACTGCAAGAGGGTAATAACTGGATTGTGCAACAAACTCATCCCTCTGGTCTTTAGTTCACCAACTTAAAAATCCCAGTCCAGATGACTTTGGAACCTTCAGCCCTCAATTTTCCTAAATGTTGGCAAATTCTCCATGTACCTTTACTGGGCCGAAATCCAGTATAATTCAGTTCAGACTGCAGGACCAAAAAACACTCCATCACTGCAGTTTTCAAATTGCCAACAGCTATTTATAATTAAAAAGGAAGTGAAGTCTTCCTCTTTAGTTGTACTGAAGGAACAGCCTGCTTGTGCCGTTCAGGGCCCGTGACGTGACCGGCGGCTCCCGTGCGCGCTAGTGACTTAATTGCAGCTACAACCAATCACAGCGCCGGTGCCTGTGAACCCGGAGATAACTTCGGGAAACATGTCGGCGCTGATCCAGGGCATTGTTCTAAGGTAAGTATTTCATGATGAGCTAGTATGAAATGCATACTAGCTCATTATGCTTTTGTCTTGCAGTTTTTTTTGGAGGTTTACAACCTCTTTAAACATCAGTATGCTTGAGGATTTTTTGTTTTTGTTTTTTTGCTTAAAGCTTACCTTTAGTGCTTTCTTATCCTTATAGGTTGCTTAGTTTTTGAAAAACTTGATTATAGTTGGCCAGGCCCGTCAAATAATGAGAGCACCAGCTAAAGGTTTTGTTGTCTTATGCCATCACACCCAGCTCTGAGGAACTCTGTTTTAACACCAAAAAATTAAGGCAATAAAAAATATCCTTGCTGCACCCCAATTTATATGTCAAAGGCAAATTGGGGTGTGGCAAGGATATATTTTATTGCCTTAATATTTTGGCGTTAAGTTCCTCAGAGCTGGGTGTAATGGCATAAGACAACAAAACCTTTAGCTGGTGCGCTCATTATTTGACAGGCCTGGCCAACTATAATCAAGTTTTTCAAAAACAAAGCAACCTAGAAGGATAAGAAGATACTAGGGATAATAGCTGGTGCCCCAGATAAGGGAGGAGGGCTGGAGCAAAGCAAGTGAGCATGTGATAACAGAGTCATAGAGGTCATTTCCCAAATGCAAATGAGGTCAAGGAATTCAAGACTTGTTTGGACAAGGATTGATAATGCCTCAGCCTGGTTGTTTACTTGCTTGACACAAGATGCAAAAAACATGTTACTTCTGCCCAAGCAAATATAAAGCTTTCTTCTGTCTGGTTAGCTTAATCCACTGGCTGGTACAAGGAGGTACAAACAAACTGCATTGATATTCAGTACAGTTACTGTAATGGCGTATATATTTTACCGCTGATGGAAGTCACCAACAATCTATGGTTTTCTTAAATCAATTGTATATATTAACAGCTAATTGTGGTTTTTGGACAGTGCTATGATTGTGGTCGAGTATACTGAATAGATCTTTTATGTTAATTAGTGTTTGAGTCTTTCTTCCTGGGTGAATGTGTCTATTTTCCAGCTGAAATGCAAATAGCATGCCTTACTCATAGTGGTTTTCCCCAGCTAGTAAAATCATGTTAGAATTGTTATGCTGCTTCTAATTGCATTGTTGTGTATTGATATGCTGTTGCTGAGTGTTTAAAGTGACACTAAACTCTGTTAAAAAAAACAAGATTAGATTTGAGTATGTATTCTTAACTCCAAAACGACCATGTTTTCAGCCTCCTCTAAATTCATTTTTATTTGAGGTTTCCTGTTTGAGAGTGGCAAAGCACTGGTCATTTAGTATTGCCTGTGCTCTCCTTCTTCCAGCTGATCTTTCCCACATTAATAACTTGCCATGCCTTGTTATGCAGGGTGTCTCTCTGGAGGCAGCCACCTTGGCAGAGGCCGGGGCTTGCTTTCCCACGTCAGAGCTTCCAACACCGAGAACGGTAACACAGCAGTGACACCCCTGAATCTCACTTCAAATCTTAAGCCTGCCAAAGAGAGCGACATTCTTTCCTAAAACCACAGGTTGCAGGAAAGAAAATAGCTTGGTCCACCCATCAACCCAGTCAGTGTTAATGGGGGAATCTCTCCTGGAGCCATTGCAATCTCCCTGAACGGGAGGGCAATAATCGCATGTAAAATCCAGCAGGCTGGTTGTTTGCAAGTTGATTGATCAACTTGGGTACATTCAGCCTGCTCATACATGGTTAGAATAGTCTATGGCCAGCTTTATGAAAGGTATAGGTCAGAGGTAGCCACATCATGAATCTCACACTGCAGATTTACAACATTGGAGCAATTAGTAAAGATGGGTCTAGCCATCTTCACATAATCAAGCAATTTTTTTTTGGGGGGGGGGGGGGGATACAAGACAATAGGGAACATTTGCAAATGTTCCCTATAACACAGAAAGTTCAGGATCACTTTAAAAACTGGACTGCTCACCTAGTACGCTATGCCCTTTGTAGATATATCCCATAGTTTTATTTTCATAATTATAGTGCAGGTAGAGTTCAAATTAATAAGCAAAAGTAGAGTTCAAAATGTAATGTTTGTTAACCCTTTAAAATGATCATAAACAGGACATAAACAAGTCCTAAAGAGCTTAAAAAAAAAAAAAAAAAAAGACTTTACCTTTATTATACATGGCCAAATTTGTGAAACCTGAATTGAGATCATGGCAAGCATTCCACACACAGAGATAGCTTTCTACAGGTGCCAGGCAAGCTTTTACCAGCACTCTACAATTTTCTATCCCAGGAGAATCGAATACCGACTATCCAGATTACACTTTAAGCATTTAGACACAAGGACTTGATGAAGTGGGCTCCTTGGATGCCCTAAAAAACACTCTTTTTTGTTTTGTTTTTTTATATGTGATAATACATTTATAAAATTCTCTGGACACAACCAGCTCCATCCATGACCCCTGTTTTTGTATGCAAAAAATCTAATACCAGGCAAACCACAAATCTAGCATTTCTTTTCATTCAAGATATCCAGTGCTCCTCACCCCCTAACTTCCTATTTGATGAGTAGAGCCGATTATTCCCAGATCTAAGAGCGGTATAAAATAAACCATATGTTTTATTTTTTTTACTGGAAAGTAAAGAACGTAACAAGTGAAGTGAATATCAAAGAGTTAAAGACAAGTTTGTGGGTAATGAGAAGTATGATTCATAAAAAAGGGTTATCCTTTGCTCCTTCATAAAATGTTCGCCCGGCAAGGCTCATCACGCAGAGTGAGTCACCATAATCCTTCAATACAGACATAACACAATTTTCAGTGTCACTGCTTCATTTCATGGTCACCTGGATACAGAGAAGAAAAATCTCCAGCGTGCCAGACACAATGAATTGAGCGGCTCACTGAAGACTTGACTGTTCCATTTGTCCTGTGTTTTTACTGCTGTGTGCTTCCACTTGGTTATTCTGAAAACATTTACTCTCCCTTGCCTTGACTGCAAAGATCATTATGAAATAATGGAATATTTTACTATTGGAGAGGAGAACTAACACCAAACATAAAATGTAATCACATCACCTACCAAAAAGCACCTTCATTTTATTTTATCTGCTCTTAAAGTACTACAGTACAATAATAGCTGTTTGAAATTGTATTTTAAATATCAGACAAGCATATGGTAATACAGAAAAGGTGCTTATTAAATTACCCAATTGCTTGAACACCCAACTCTAAGAATATGAAAACCCTTAAACTGGCTTAGGTTTTTAACGTTTCACTCGCCTATGCCGAATTCTACCCTGCATGCTTATGCTGACATCCACCTTATATGCCCAAGCGGAACCTTGTACATAAAAAAAATGTAAAGCAAATAGACTGATTTTGAAAACAAAAATCCTTTTGCAACTGTAAATAATGTGTTAGACCAAAAAAAAAAAAAGGAGTTACCTTTGGCTACATACAATAGAAGTGCACATTTTATGGACTAAACTAATATTCTTGAAAACACGACCTGACAATTTCGTAGGACCTAGTGACATAGGGGTCGTTGACTTCTGGTAAATTGTTAGGTTGCAAATTGCTTTTGCTTACAAAATAGCTTCTTTCCCTGGGGAGCAAGGGTTCATTTTACAAAACACAGTGAAGTGGAGACAAAGATACACAGAAAAATCACAGCCGACAAAAGCGAAGCACTGCCCACTAAGAACTGTGTAAGCACTGTCCAAGAAGATTTATAAATAAAGTTCAATGTGTCAAAGCAAATCACTAACAAAATGCATCTTGGCACCATCTTTTATCACGTATATTACAAAGTATTTTTTTCAAGCATCTGGCCAATGTGGTGTAATACAATGATTTTTTTTACATAGCGCCACTCACTGGCCATAAAATGAGGAATATTAATTTGTTTGGTATATGATGGCATGAGACTTGTGAATACCCTTTGTTTTATCTGACTAGAATGAAGGGCCTTTAATTGCTTTAGTCTCTTGTCTCTATAACCTGTATGGTTATACTGACCCATCAAAGTTTCATTATTAGAGGCACATTATACCACATTCTGCACTTGATTACTGAATAACACTGATGGTGTCATTAGGAGGTGAGCGGGCTCAAGGAACCGAAGAGCTGTCTGGTAATATCTTGCACCTACACCAATATATATGGTGGCTGCCTCACAACCACAAAGCACTACTGACTGGATGAAAAACTAGGCCAAAGTCAAGAAGTTGTAGAAAGCCTACTTCATTATTTAATTCACAATTGAGCTGTCTCGCACTGTAAAAAGGACAAGGTTGGTCAAGTCTTGAACCGCTTTAAGAAGAACGTGGCAATCGGTTTTGGTTCGATGCCAGCCTCTGCTGCTAAATCCTATAATCACCAACATACAAGAAGAATCAAGTTATGTTACTGAAGACTTCTTCAAGCACTATAATGACAAGAATAAGGTTTACGGTTGCTGGACGCACATTCTACGTTTCAAAGCTCACTTGGAATTCATACAACAAAAGGATTGCCAAATCCATCTATATTCTGAATTCTCATACATATGCCAATAAGTCAGCAAGTATAAAAAAAAAAAAAACTCTCTCCCTGAACTTTGTCCCTACATGTGTTAGCATGCAGAGTTCTGATTCTGATACATTCTTCACCAGTAGATGAGACAACACATCCAGAAGAAGCACGACATCATGCCAAGAGAGCTCATCAAGCTGGGCATGACATTCCCTGGATAAAACCAGTCTAATTCAGTTCCTGGAGACAGAATGGCTAACCAGCTGCACTAAAGGAAAATTATTAAATTGCAAACCAGGGAGAGGAATGAACATTTCTGAAGGCATCACATTTTTTTTTTTTTTTTTTTTGGTATTGAAAAGAGTTTAAGGCAACATATGTAACATTGATCAGAATTTCGTTTAACCAAGAATATTTAAACCATAAAAGCACAAAACGCTTCAAAGTCCTGCATCCACTAGTTCTTGGAAAATGCATCAAGTGGTACAACCACAACCACTTGACAGCATAAAACAACCTCCAAACCAGAACATCTGCTTGTGGCTTGATGGAATACCAGAAAGGGTAGTCTGATTATGTATCCATCAACAATGATGTTGTAATTGCAACCAGTTCTGTAATTGAAAGCAAACATTTTTTTAAAACTATATTGAGCTTTTATGTGAATATTAAATTCATGGCCCATACAATGCTTTCCCTAGGGCTTTTGCAGGTAAGTTTGATTGTAAGAAAGTCTCAGAGCAAACCTATAAACATAATAAAGTGATTATATAGGGAAAGGTCAGCATGCGCAAGGTGGGTGGGAAGCACAATTTTGTGCGAACAGGAAAGTTAAATCTGACTACATTCACTAAATATCAGTGTCTGCATTTTTAGACCACACCATTTTTGTGGACACATAGGAAAAAATCCCCATATTGCAAGGGTAAAGGGTCTTTATTCACACTCTTGAAGCAAAACTCTTAAGGCAGAAGATCAGTGATTCAAAAAAAAAAAACGGAAAAATAAAATACATTTTCCTAATATCCAAGGCTGTGGAATCTGTTGAGGGCTGAAAGTGCCAAAAAATAATCCAACTGTCTCCGCAAATTGTCACAATCACCTGCCAGCCATGTAATATACTGCATACAGGTATATTAAATTTATATTCAAATGCGCAAGGCAAAGGCTTGATAATAAATCAAATATGTTCTTGTGGATATAAAGTCTGAATTACAAGCAAGAAAGAGGTACTGTAAAGGTTGCATGGCAGCTCACAGCAATGTTTTGGGTAGGCGATATACAAACCTGACACTGTAACGGCAACCACGAGTTTAAAGAGGTTGTAAACCTCAAGTGCAAGCAACATATGGTAATACTATGGCATGGAAAACAAAAAACTGCGCTAATACCACCCAAAATAGACCCACTAAGGCAGCAGCTGGCGTGCGATACACAGATAATATACAAAAAAACAGAAAAGCCGCGCCACATATATTACACAATTCTTGACACAATTCCTAGAGGGTTGGTGTGTTAAAGTCAATATGCATGTATATTACACAATAAATCTCTCTTTTTGGAAAAAACAGTCCGCAGGAAAGCAAGGTGTAGCACTTAATCATAAGGTTCTCCTTGATAAGATCCTGTAGATAGTGTCCCAACCCACACCACCAAGTGACATATCACGAGAGGCCACGCAGTGACGTCACCACGCATAGGAGGAGGGCTCCTTGTATGCCGGCCGGCATTTGTTTGATTTTACGCTGTTTTTAAACCTATGTTTGTGAGTATATCTCTCAATTTTGTTAAAAAATAAACCTTTTGTGAAACGGAGTCACGCTATAGTACACCTCTCTTTCTTGCCTTAACGATCGGATCGGAGGGGTCCTGTATCGAGTGTCTGCTGTTAACCTCTTTCATTCCGGGTCCCCGAGGAGTTAAAGGCCGCGGCTGGGCTATAGCCAAATGTCTGATTTGCTTGCCCTCTGGTAAGCGGCCACTTATTTCCGGTGGAGGGTCACCTATTTGCCATATATGTCACTTGGTGGTGTGGGTTGGGACACTATCTACAGGATCTTATCAAGGAGAACCTTATGATTAAGTGCTACACCTTGCCTTCCTGCGGACTGTTTTTTCCAAAAAGAGAGATTTATGGTGCAATATACATGCATATTGACTTTAACACACCAACCCTCTAGGAATTGTGGCAATACTATGGCATGGCAATACAACCACCAGCAATCTCCATGCTGACAGTGGGACGGTGCGACCCCCCCGCAAATACTGACCATTCGGAGATCTAGGGAGACACTATTCTGGCTTCTTCCTGTCCAATAATACTCAGTCAAGGAGCAGCCAATCCTGCGTGAGCTGGAGGAGGTAGGGGAGCGATATGTGAGGAAATGCTGTACACATGCCCCAGTCTCTCATTCTTGTACATGAGAGAACTACATGATCTGCAAGTCATAGGAGCGGGGGTTTGGCAACACAAACTTTTGTAATGTGTCACTTTTTAACACTGCTAGAAAGCATAGAGGATTTTAGAGTGCTGGATGATCCCTTTTTTTTTTTATCAAAATAGAATTGTATTGAATAGAACACAAGGCATTACTTGGTGCAGTTGCATAGGTATACAATTCATGGAAAATGGGAGTTTCAATCCTCATAGCATTACATGAATGGTAGTAACTGTATAGCCAACTCATCTAACATATGACGAGAAGCATTGCATAATACCCTAAGTGCCAAGCTCTCTTGGAAAGAAAAGTGCAAACAATCAAACAGAACAACAAACAGAAAAGAAGAACATTTTAATTAAATTAAAAAGAAAGAAAAGTTCAGTCCAACTGGTAGTATACGGCCATTATTTGTGTTCTAAAGGAAAGGCAAATCACTGACATGACACCCATAGTCTCATATGGTCATCTGAAGTCAGTGCAGGAAACAACCCATCCCATTAGTAACCCGTCTAGAGCCATCTGCGGGGGGGGGGGGGGGGCGCCTCTGGGGAATTCAACCAACTCTGCCAGATGCTTATACATTTTTTGGCGATTTCCTATGTTGATAGGCATTTTTTTCTCGGATGAGAATGGTATTAACCATTTGGATCCAGCATGCCTCCTTCGGGGCCTGTGCCGAAAGCCAAAGTTGGGCAGTCGGCTTCCTAGCTAGGTGTGAGGGCGATAAACACGGGAGGGAGGTACAGTTCCTTATTGAGACTTCCCAACAGACACGTCAATGGGTTCACCGCTAGCTGAACCTGGTATATATTGTTAATCTGGGTGACAATTCAGTTCCAATACCTCATCAACCTGGGGCATCTCCAGAGCATCTAGGAGTACTGTATTGGTGAACAAGAGAATTTTAAGCAAAAAAAAGAAACCAAAGTCTACCATTTTACACAAGTGTTTTCTATATTTACATACAAATAATTACCAATTACATTGGATTCCTAAAAATACTGCGACTCCTAAAAGTGCCCACAGAATGAAAGAATATGTAAACCCAACATTTCCTATTCCTGAAATCTGCTTGCTGTACCATGTACTTGAATGAAAAAGTATCCTGTTCTCCTTGTATTGCTTCCTTTGTGTGAACCAACTGGTGTTCCTTCCAATCCCTCTGCTTTCCTACAAAAAACTGACCACACTAAGCAGAACACACTGTGGCCAGTTCTCTAGCTATGCTGGGAACATAACCTACTCTCCTCCAATGATTAGACTTGTCCTGACACTCTCCTCCACACCCCCTTACCAGACAGCCTTTCACGGTGCTGCCGTTTCTCCTCCCGCGGCTCTTACTCTTAGACCCCTTTGACACTAAGGCGCTATAACACTAAAAATAGCGCCTGCAAAGCACCCTGAAAGACTCCAGATCCTTTGACTCCAGTGTGAAAGCCAGAGTGCTTTCACACTGGAGCAGTGTGCTGGCAGGATGTTAAAAAATGTCCTGCAAGCAGCATCTTTGGAGTGGTGTGTATACCGCTCCTCCACCGCTCCTGCCCATTGAAATGAATGGGCACCGTGGCCATATAGTAGTTTTAACCCCTTTTCGGACGCTAGCAGGTGTTAAAAGCACGCCGCTAGCGGCTGAAAACCCCCGCAAACATGACGGTAAAGCGCCGCTAAAAATAGCGGCGCTTTACTGCCAATGCCCCAGTGTGAAAGAGGCCTTAAGCAGCCAAGAGCAGAGGGGATGTGATGTTTTACCTTTGAATTATATTATAAACATAGTTGATTGTTTTACAAGGTGAGGGATTACTATCACTTTGAGGGAAGGTTTGCCCGATCCAGCCATTTTATATAGTTGGATCAGGAATGCCATGTTTGTAGGCTTCCCAGGGAAAGCCTGCATGGAGGAAAACGGTTCAGCACCCTCCTACACTGTCATAACCGGCATGCAAGGCCACCTACTGTCTAATGTTTGAGCAACATAAAACAGAACTCAAAACCTGCGGATACTCCTTCCCCTCAATCAACATTTCTACCCATTCCAGTAATTATGCAAACTAAGGAAACGCGTGCATGCAAATTCTGCTCCCCTTCATGGTTTCCTCAATGTGCACAACAAAAAAAACAGCCAAAAGACTCAAAATGTAAATAAAGGCAAAACCCCTCCCTGTTAAATGAGATTCACCCTCTTTCTCCAGTTTACTGTTATCATTGAATGTAAAAGTAAAGAAAATCCCAAATTTTGGTTTGTCCCCAGAAAAGTAACACAATTTTGGTGACCTGGGGGTCCCCAAGGGATTACCTAAAATGTGCAGGGATTTCCTCCAACTTCCTGTTTAGCTATGGGATAGGAAGTGAAGGGAAATCACAAAAATATTTAAAAAAAACAACTAAATCTGACAGGGGTTATAACCCTCCCTATTGGGGGGAGGGGGTTGCCTATAGTTCTACTTAAAAGTGTGGTGAGAAGATTTACGATTGGACGTTCTTTGGGGGAGAAAACCACAAACGGATACCCCCAGTTATCTCAAGCTGAATTTAGTGAACAGCTCTCATTCCAACGATCACATTTTCTGTTATATTCCAAGGGCTCATTATTGCACAGTTTGCCCATACACTGCCCTATTATTTCAAACTGTTTTTTTTAATGCTGGTGTATATCGGGCTGTTCATGGTGGCCCTTGAATATGGAACACAGTGCAAATTAACATTAAAAAGGCAAAAGGTTGCCAAGGTCTCACCTGACTTAACATTAATTCTGCTAGCAGTCAGACAATGTTTTTAAAGCATGCAGAAGTCAGCCTCTTATCTGCCCAGTCAGAGTCCTTGCATCAATCTCCCACACAACAGTCTGTACAATATTAGCCTGTGACCATTTGAAATGGAAATTGCTTTCACTGAGCTAGTTCCATCAATCCATTGTGATTGGTATTCTCACTGTGCAGTGGGAAATGCGGCAGAGACGGTCAATACATGACCCTGTTCTCTGTCCTTCGGTAGAGGCACGGTCCCAATTAACCTTTAGAGTAATGGAGCCCCCACAGTACTGCTAAATGTATTACGAATGAAAACAATCCAATATAAAATTATATGTTTATGATTATTTCCTATTACTAAAAAATTCAGTATACAGAAATGAGTAAATGTGTTTGTCAGGAGTCCCACTTTTACAGACTCTTCATTAATTATGTATATGTAATAATTATTCTTGTGTACTCCTTACAGAGCAATTTTAGACAACTAGTAATCTCAGTAAGCCACTAATGACTAATGCTACTCAAGAAACACTGCTTATATGCTACTCAGAAAGTCCACTTCATTTTATTATAAAAATCCAGTGAGGTCAAATTCAGAAGGCTTCTCATGGACTGTCCAGGCTTATCACAACATAGCTCAGCGCCAAGATAAAAAGAAACCATGTATAATTTGGTTCTTTTGGATCAAGGGGATGAACTTTGGTCTATAAATTAGGTCAGTTTAACCACTTAAAGGGGTTGTAAACCCTTGTTTTTTTAAAACAAACATAATATACTTGCCTCCACTGTGCAGTTTGTTTTTCACAGAGTGGCCCCAATCGTCATCTTCTGGGGTCCCCCAACGGCGCTCGCAGCTCCCCCCTACATCAGTAAACCCCCTAGGAGAAATGCTCACCCTGGAGGTTACCATGCGGGTGCGCTCCTAAGTCCAGAATTTGCATCTATAGACACAGAATGCCGGACTCGGCCCCACCACCTGCAACATTGGATTTGATTGACAACAGCGGGAGCCAATGGCTGTGTTGCTATCAATCTATCCAATTAAGAGCGGAGAACTCTGGCCAGAGAGGTAGAGCGCGTCTCCGGTGGGGGAACGAACAGGCTAAGCCAAGTAAAACAGGGGGGCTGCTCAGTGACAGAAGTTTTTTCACCTTAATGCATAGGATGCATTAAGGTGAAAAAACACGAGGGATTGCAACCCCTTTATAGACTAAGGCCCGGATTCAGGTAGAGCGGCGTACACTTGAGCAGTCTAGGGGGTGATGCCAGCGATGCTCGGTCCGCCCGGCTAGTTTCGTGAGAGATCACTTTGTCAAAGGGCACCTGTCAACACACGCCAAGTTTTGCACAAGTTCACAATAATTAGGACTTTCCACACCTGGGTGGAGGAGGATTTGAACTCCTTTTTCTCCCTCCTGTGTTCTACTTTTGAATATTTGGACATTCATTTCTGTTTGATATTCCTTTTTTTGTAATTGCACTAGCCCTCTCTGTTTGGAAAACTAAGGTTTTTTTTTTCCACGTATGAGGACACATCCCTGTATCCACATATATACATATATGTTCATGTACTTTATGTCATATTTATGTATTTTGTTTACTAGTTATTAGCACGATTCTTCCCTTTTTTCCCCATTTGTTCACTGTATATATAACACAGCGTATCGCAGCTTTATTATCGATTGCATTATAGCAAAACACACATTTTTGTTACACGGTTTATTTTATGTTATTAGCGCAGTTTTCACCACACTTGTTTTTTCCAATACTACAATGATAGCAGTCATGCTGATCAAGCAGCTTCAGTACTTCAAGAACCACTTGCCAACCAGGTAAATTCTGACACTTATCTCCTACGTGTAAAAAACATTTTTTTGCTAGAAAATGTAGAACCCCCAAATATATATATATATATATATATATATATATATATATATATATATATATATATATATATATATATATATATATATATATATATTATTTTTGTAAAATATAAAAGATGTTACGCCGAGTAAATAGATATCCATCACGTCACACTTTAAAATTGCCTCCGCCCGTGGAATTGTGGCAAATGACGGTACGTAAATTTTCCAAAGGCTACTTTTCAAATACCTTTACAGGTTACCAGTTTAACGATACACAGGAAGTCTACTGCTAGAATTACTGGTCTCACTCTGATCTTTGCAACAATACCTCACATGTGTGGTGCGATCACCGCTTACATTTTTTTTTCTATTTTATCCAAAACTTTTCTTAGTCTATTTTTTATTTTTTTTGCATTAACTGCATTGCTATCACAATAGATGAACAACATCCGTTGTGACAGCAAGGGCCATGGAAGGTCCTCTTTATGGAGAGCTCTGTGGTCTATTAGACCCCAAGTCTCTGACCACCCATGCAGCACTCTCAGGCTCCACGATCGGACAGTAGCGCCTGAGAAAGGCGGCAGCGCGAGGGGGCAGAAATTAGATACCAGCCTGGTCTTCAGACAGAATATATGTCTGGTCTTCAGACATATATTCTTCTCCTTATTTCCATTATATGGAAATCACAAAAGGAAAAGCAGCACTAACTACTCATAAAAAACTGAATTTGCAAGCACAGCATGAAGCGGCAAGTATAAAAAAGATCGAAATTTTATTCAAGTTACATAAATATACGACAAAGAAGAATTCAAAACACAGTTTAAAAGAGAAGTATCCTCCATTCCCAAGGAGTCAACCGGTACCCAATCATATAGTATGGAGATGACGGGCCACAATATAGTTTATGGTGTATTAAAGTCCAACAATGAGTTCAATATCAATAGGTCATCAGAATATGGCTCGCTAATATGCTGGTAGACTTCGAATCAGAATATGGGGCAAAGGATGATCAGGGGGGTGGACATAGGGGACATTCCAGAGAAGGATAGGGGACATTCCAGAGAAGGAGATAGAGAGTCCCAGAAACACCCCAATTGGGAGGGGCAGGGGGGTCAAATTGGACCCCCCTACCACCAAACAGGCAGAAGCCAGCCAACAAGTACTGGAGCGCTTTGTAGGTGAGAAGTGTCAAGACGTGCCTATTAACTGACAGAAGCTGTATCGCAGGGGAAACAAGTATATGGCTTGGACAGGTGCAATACAAAGAGCAAAGGTATACTGGGATGTCACATGGGTTAAAGAGAAAGTGTAGCTATTCCAGGGTAAATGCCTCTTGTATTTTCTATTTAACACAATGGAGAACTGTGACTTCCAGAGGTAGAGCATGGACTAGCTCACAGAGGGATAATCTCTACCGGCACAGACTGCCTGTCCCTTTTACAGCCAACAAAGATGTCTTTCAGCAGAATAGAGAGAGTGACCCCGCTAGCTCTCTATAATATGGAAATATTATATGGATAAGGAGATTACAGAGGAAAGAAAACCTTGTTTTTGCTTCCAGATACGCTCACAGGAAAGGACAAAAGAATATACATTCTATTGCAATCAACAGGTAATTTGTAAGCTTTTTTAGCCTTAAAAATGGAAACTAATGCAGCCACCACACCAAATGACTGGTAAACTGAAATATGTAAAATTGTTGTACTTGGGGTCAGTTATACTCGAGCTCCCATTGCTCGATTCCTTTTGAAAATGCTGGTTGTCCAACTATTATGCTGACTCACTGAACATACAGTAATACTTTCGGAGTTACTGACTGAAGGCAAATATTTAGATCAGGAAAGTCAGAATTCTTGCTCTGTATGATTGTTCTGGGTCAGTGAAAAGAAGCCTTGAGACAGAGGGGTCAGTGTGACAGTCAGGCAACCAACAACTACAGAGGGAACAGTCAGCAATCTCTTCCTCAAGGTCGGTTTGTAAAAAAAAATAAAAGGACTGCAAATAGAGTCAGGCTTGTTATTCACATGAAAAGTTAAAATTTGCATATAAATTCAGTTGCCTATAATTCGAGATTTTCCTAGCTTGTGACGGAAAATATTGATTATATGAAGACAGGAGGCTCATATCTTATGCATTAATCCTTCTTTATTAATGCTCACAGCAGAAGTGTAAAACATCTAACGTATGTAATAAAAGAAAAAACTGGTAGAACCACACCTCCCAGCAGTCCCATGGCCTAAACCACTCCCATACTAGTCTCTATAAATGGGCTGCTCTCATCTAGGATCTTCCTCTTTCTTTCTGCTCACGGCGGAGCAAGTTAAGTATCACCAAATGAATTGATTCTTCTGATTGCTTTGACATGTGGTTTCACCAAAGGTAACCTCTACCTATACTTTTACATCACGCCCCCTGCTTTCAATCAACAGGTTTGTGTAAGGTTTATTTTCAAGTGCAGCTTAACTATGGTTTAAAGCGATTGTATGCCCTGATAAAAAATTAAAAAAAAGCCGGCTCCCTCTGCATTTCTTCCGGGTTTGTGGGTCCGGTGCTGTGAGTTACTGGAGCCACGATGACATCACGCGAGTCCTCTTTCGAGCAACATCTGTTGGACCTTCAGAGCGCATGCGCCGTTGATGCATGCAGCCGCAGACAAGATGAATATCTCCTAAACCGTACCAGTTTAGGAGATAATTTTATGGGCTTACCTATAGGTAAAAATGTGCAAGCGGGGTATACAACCGATTTAAACAAAAAATATATATATTTTCAAGTATACATTCGCAATTTAAAAAAAAAAGTACCTTCAATCGCTCTCCGCCTCCTCCAAATTCCTGCTTGGTTATGGTTTCTGTGACCCGACTTCCTACTAGAGGGTGGCTAGATTTTTTTCTTCCATGGACCCACTGCGGTTGATTTACTAAAACTAGAAAGTGCAAAATCTGGCTCAGCCAAACCAATCCGTTTCCAAGTTTTTCCGTCAAAAGCTTTATTGAACAATCTGAAGTTGGAAGCCCATTAGCTACCATGCGCAGCTGCACCAGATTTTGCACTCTCCAGTTTTAGTAAATTAACCCCACTGTATTTAGGAACACAGCCACCCTCATATATGGACTATGGAATTGTTTGGTGCGCATAGAGCAGTGCACATGGACACAACCAATGTGCACTGCTCATTCCAAACAAACAGAAGCGAAGGGAACAGGAGAGGTTCAGAAGCTCACAGAAGGACATTACAAAATAGGAAGAAAAACACAGTATAAACAATTTAATAAAAAATAGATTACAGGGCTATTAAATGCATGTGTATAGATAATTTTTCAAGAATAGGGATATTATTTAGGGTCACTCTAAAGCAGACCTTTAACCTCCCCTCTCACTTATTGACTCTCCCCCCCCACTTTACAATTAGGTGCTTATTTTCTCATCCCACAGCCTCCTGGGATACTGACCACATGCATCTTAGTAAGCCTATGGGTACTCTACAATGCATGCATGTCATGAGAAGGTTGGCTGACTTTTTGGATCTTGCTTCCGGTTGCAAGAACCTGAAAGGCAACCAGCCCCATGGTGATGTATTTAAAAATGGCAGAGCAGGATTATGCCTGACTTACCAGATGCGCAAGTATGTATTGTCAGGATAACCCTGGAAATCAGGTAATAAAAACACGAGGGGGAATGGAAGGTGTGAAGTTCCTCTTTAAAGAAAATACAGTATTGCATTTCAAGTACCCTTTTTTGACACTTTTTTTTTTAAGAATCATGAAGTACCGGGTTCATAAAGTGGCTGCAATCTGTTTTTACAGAAAGGAACAGGCCGCTTGCACATATAAACACATAAAAGCTCACATTTACTGAGCTGTGGAAACTGGAGAGCCTTGGCCTCCCAGAGTTCAGATTCAACAAATCTTGGCTGTGGATACAAGCATGATTCACACAAGGGCAGAGCTGTCTGGGCAGAATTTCTCAGTTTGGATAATGACCTCAGAGCTACACTGAAGCCACATCATCCAGAATGTGTCAGACTGATTTGTTGCTTCAGAACAAGGTTGTTGATTACTTTGCAGCATGTGCAATGGAAACCTTTAAAGAGAAACTAACATTATATCCTCAACAAGCCAACATCACCACTTTGCAATGAAAAAACTGGTCAGTGGCTATCAGGGGTCTGGACATGCTGTGAATAGTAGGATATCCTGCAGAAGATTGCCAAGACCTAGAGTGACACATTGATCATTGCATGAATACAATATCCAGAATGTCTTCAAATGCTGGAAACTTGGACAGCAGCAGTAAAATAAAACAAAATAGTGTAATATGGCTAACCAGTGCAACGTTACACAGTCCTGAAATTATACCGTCAATACATTTTTTTTGCCCGTTGATGAGATGTTTAAACCGACAACTGCAGCAGCTCTCAGACTACTTCAAAATTTCCATTTTCTCATCCGAGTATCTGTGACCATTCAGGTTCTGGTTAGTCATGGAGGAATGGTTTTATGACCACCTATAAACTCAATGAAGTCTGCTATATTCTAGACCAGAGGCGCAAAGGCAGAACATCAAAAAACCTCATGTCCAGCAAAAGCTTAGATTTTGGCTTAATACTTATGTTTAAAAACTAGCTTCTTTTGATCGCCTCTAAATTTAGTTTTTACTGCAGTGATCCGATGGCCTGTCAGAAGGGTGGCTACATTGGTTCTCCATGGTCCTATTGTATGAAGAAACATAGCCAGCCTGTCTTGTTGACTCCAAAGATGGTCTAGTGCCAGGGTGGGCAATCTACTCATTGTCCGCAGGCAGCTGATGGGTGGATCGCGAACACAGTTTTGCTGATTCTTCCCTCCAGCCTCCACCGCTTTCATCTTAACAGCAGATCGGAAAGCAGCACAGTACTGGACATAGGGCAGAAACTGCTAGGGTTAACCTTTGAAGTTAACCAGCAGGTGATTGGTTGCTGGGATGCAAGACAGTCGTAGCAACCAATCGCCAGCTTAATATGAAAGCATAACTCCAGCTTCCACTCCTGCCCTCCATAGAGTACTGTGCTGCCTCTCACTCTCTGCTGTACAGCTATTGTAAGGTAGGACAATGTTACCTACACTCTGTATGTCAGGAGGATGATGTAAACATGGCAAACACCACTACGTGTCGGGGACAGAGGACACAATTGAGTGTGTATGGGTTATACTATGCCCTGTGCTACCCCCTCCTGGGCATCTACTATTTCCCCATGTTGTCCAGGTGGATCTCAACCTCTGAACCTACCCTGCCTAGCCCTGGTCTAGGGACTATGAATTATATGATTTGTCATGTGCATAGAGCAGTACACATAATCACAGCCAACATGCACTTCTCATTCCAAACAAACACAAGAAGACATTAAAAGAAGGCAGGAAAATCACAGTAGTAAACAACTGGAAAACATTAAGTAGTGGATGTGTAAGGAGTATTTTGGAGAATAAGGATATTGTTTAAAGTCACTTTTAATCTTCAATACCCCCCCCCCCCCTGCTTAGAATACTAGGCCTGGTTCACACTTATGTATTTTTTTTGTGCGTTTTCACACGTCAAGCCATTTAACATGGTTTCCTGTGGATGTAGTTCACATGTGTGGATTTTATGGACCGGACCGAGAAGTATTTTCTGTTTTTTGGTTCCATAGACTTCAATGGATCAAAAATGTGTATTGAAAAATGCCCCTGGAATATGCAAACGACAAAGGTGTGAACTAGGCTTTAGTGATAGCTCCCAGCAATTCCGGGATTCTTGCCTAGTTGAGCATGACGTCCCACAGCCTCCTGGGATACCAACATCAAACATCTCAGGAAGCCTAGGGGTAATCTACAGCTCATCTCTCTAAGTAGGGTGTGTTTGATTTTCTTTGGGAAAATAAGGATATTGCTTAGTGTCAACTGTTTAGTGTCACCCTGTCCAAAAGCAGTTGCGCCGTTTCCCGCACTGTATATATGAGAACCGAGCCTTAGGTTGTTTTTTTTTTTACCTTGTTTACTACTTTTTTGACTGGAACACAGACAGCACTGAAGCCAGAAACAGCCAGACAACTAGCCATTTCAAAAGGAAATCTGCAATTGCAACCTCCATTTTTTTTTTACAGATTACCAATTACGAACCATTTTATATTTCTGTACTGTACCCCAAGAGCTCTCCCTTTTTTCATACCTCCGTAGAGAAATTTTGGAGCCGGCATAGTTTCCTCACTTTGTAACGGGTGTTTTGTGTATACATTGTTCATCAACATACATCTCTCAGTGCAATTTGTATTTAAATAATGGTTAGTATGCCAGTTAATCTCATTTATCAGTAAACAAGAATCCAAATTTCCACTTCATTTGGAAAGGCTTAGCCAAGTTCTTTGTAGCATGTTGCCATATGTTTGGGACAATCATGTTTTATGCTCCGTATGAAATGGTCTGGATTATCTCTTAATGGTTTAAACAAAAATTGCAAAATAGAGATGTGCCATAATCTATAGCAACCAACAGCTTCTGCACCCAGAAGCCCTTAATTCAAACCTGTAGATTGACACGGTATTTGTCTGCATATTGGCCGGAGGTTGTCTGTTGAGGTCCTCAATACTCACTCCATAACCTGCCAATTTCTGAACGGGTCAGAGCTGCAGGTTTAGACCATATAAATTATCCAATGACAAAAGGCATATCTGGCTGGAGGCCAAAGGGCTTTTTTTGATGGGTAAAATGTTTAAATGCTCATCTTTTTTAAAGTTTAAAGCAAGAGAACAGGAAAAAAAAAAAGAAATGAAGGAATGAAGGAAAGAGCAACATAACAGGGGAACACAGTATCATTCTGCTTGTTCCCTTAGATCTCATAGACCCCAGTACTTTTAGGATATTCTTCATTGCCATATATCAGAATGACACAGTTGCGATATAGCATAGAATAAGGAGAGCTACCACTGTAGGTTGCTTGAGAAGCTCACCAATTGTTGACAGTCAACAGCTGTGTACATTTAGGAGCTGGGTGCAAATACAAATTACAATTTTACAACTAGGGCTAATGGTTAAATCCAGAGGACTGAGGACGTATTTGATGTTGGGATGTTACAGTATATCTGTATAAGAAAAGCAGCAGCCCAGCATGTAGAAAGCCAGCTTGCATAACCCCATGGGTTTGGGGTATGTCAATATGGTGCTAGGGCTTGCGGTTGATTTTCCAGGAGTGATAGCATGTGAACTGCTAAGTATGCAGGACTTGCATGGTAAGTGTGTTAAGAACAGTGTAGAGGGAAAAAAGTGTGCCCTTTAATAATTAAGCAAGTGCTGGGAAAAGAAGTGTTTGAATTCATGCATTATTTATTTGTCCTCACAGGTAGATGCAGACCGATTCTAGATGTGTCCTCTGCATCCATATTAGATAATGAGAATGTTAGAAATAGCATATGAAATATAACAGCGGCTCAGTGTCAGAGTGGCTATTACGCCTAGCAAAAGGCCACAGGTGGGTCATCACCGTAAGTAAGCTTTTACAATAATGACAGAAGTGAAACATACAAGAAATGATTTATTAAACCTCATACGAGTTATTAGTGGGAAAGCAAGTTTTAAAGGGATTGTAAAGGCAGAAAGTATTTTAATCTTAAAGCAGGGATCTCCAAACTCTGGCCCTTCAGCTGTTGCGGAAACTACATGTCCCACTCTGACATTCACAGACATGACTAGGCATGATGGGAATTGTAGTTTCTGAACAACTGGAGGCCCATAGTTTGGAGACACCTGTCTTAAAACATTACATCCATTAAGATAAAAAGCCCTTTGTGTGCAGCAGACACCCCAGCACTCGCTAATACTTACCTGCACTCCATCTCTGTTCAGCGATGTCCACGAGTCGCTCAGCCGTCTGGAACCCTCCCCCCCGATTGGCTAAGACACAGCAGTGACGCCATTCGCTCCCCCGGCTTTCAAAGTCAGTTAGCCTATCAGGAGAGCGAGAGGGTAGGGTCGAACTGCAGCTCCATGTCTGAATGGACACACAGAGCTGCAGCTCGGCTCGGTGCCCCTATAGCAAGCTTCTCCTCCGAGAAGAGGAGGAGCCAGGCTGCCCTGTGCAAATCCACCACAACAGAGCAGGTAAATATAACATGTTTGTCAATTAAAAAAAAAGACTTTACAACAACAAAAATACAGACACATACAAATTCTGCATCCTGAAGCCAGCAACAATTTTGATCAGCAAATCTTTATTCAGTTTACAGTCATATTTCTTAAGATTTCTAATACTTTTTACAGCTGCAACAAAAAACAGCAATCTAAAAATTTTCCAGTTTCATTAAAAGCCCACACTTTATGACAACTAAAAAAAAAATATGCAAGCGTGAACTGCAAACAATTGAAAGCAAACCATAAATCTGACAAAAACAAGGTAAACAAAAAGGACAGACGTTAAGCGGCGATCTATTTTCTTTGAACTCTGAGCCAGGTTTGGCGCAGGTGTTATCGCACATAAAATATTTGTCTATTCTGACCTGCATTTCATTTCTACAAAAACACGTTTCTTTAAATCAATGATATGACAGCTCGGATCAGAACACTGTGTGCAACAGATGGCCCAGTTAATAATTAACCAAGTAGGCACACTACAAGAGACAGCTCCTCGCATACATGTTTGCTTCAAATGTATTTGTAAAGTATTTCATATTGTAGGCTCATGCAAGCTGCAAATAGACATGTTTGTGGAGAGGATCCATTTTTAACAATTGGGCACATTTATATTTAGTACATCAAGAGTGCATACCCTACAAAAACAGACACAAAGGTTGATTTACTAAAACTGAAAAGTACAAAATCTGGTGCAGCTTTGCATGGAAACCAATCAGGTTTATCTGTCAAACCTTAACTGAACGAGCTGAAGTTAGAAGTGGATTGGCTACCATGCACAGATGCACCAGGTTCTCTGTATGCCAGTTTTAGTAAATCTCCCCCAATGATCCACACTCATTTATAGGTACTGCCAGCTTAGGCACTGTAGCCATGCCTAACTTTACTCAGGTTCTATAAAATTATCTAAGCTGGTACTAGATTTGGTTGCAGTAGAACTGATATGTGAAACTATTTTTTTTGGGCCACATGGGGACTTTTGTGGCCCACTGCGGTTTAAGAAGTGAAAATTAACAAGGCTTCAGTTGTTCTTAAGTTGTCCAAATATGTAACTGCAGCTGAATACTTCAGTAAAAGCTTAAAAGGGGTTGTAAAGGTTAATTTTCTTTCACCTTAATGCAGCCTATACATTAAGGTGAAAAGTGACAGTGACAGTGAGTTACGGCCCCCCCCCAGCCTGAGCCTGTTCAACTGCCGCGCTCACCCCCGACGTCCTCTCCTCCGCTCAGTCTGGCCGTTGATTGGCTAGAGTGGATGGATTAGCCATTGGCTTGCGCTGCTGTCAACTACATCCAATGGCAGGGGCGGGGCCAAGTGATACAGTGAGCGGCTATAGCCGCCGGCTGTATCACGGGAGCGTGCCCGCTAGAACTAACCCCCATGGGAGAAAGCTCCCATGAAGGGGGTTAGTTCTTGCGGGGAGGAGTCGAGACAGCCGCCGAGGGACCTCAAAAGACCAGGTTCGGGGCCACTCTGTGCAAAACGAGCTGCACAGTAAAGGCAAGTATAACATGTTATTTAAACAAATATATATCCTTTACAACCCCTTTAAGCCACTCCTCCCCTGTATAAAATTTAGCAATTGATTATAACGTTAAGGTCCAACGCCATCTTTACAACCTCTCCACTTTCCAGCCACAGTGCTCAGCAGGTTGAATAATGGCCACTATTGCTGTGAGCACATGCTGACCTCGGCTCACAGTACCACGGCACCCACATGGTATTATATAAACACCACTCTGTTTACAAACAAGAACTGCACACCTCTGGTGATGAAGAGGAGGAAGGACCTGTAACATCAGATGCAGATATAATGTGGCCCACTAAAGATTAATTCCACTGAGACGGAGTGTGGCTTACTGCTTTGAGTTTTAGGTGCCTGTGAAAAACAGACTGTCCTTTACACTAAGGACAGTTGGAAACTGTTGGCTTTATAGTCAGGCCCTTTTTGTAAACCACAAATAATCTCTCAAAGTAGTTGACTTTAGGTACACCAAACATGTTGCTATGACCTAATTTCCTACTCTGATGCAATGCTTTGCCCTTTCCAAGAGACACAAGACTTCCTAAACATTTCCTTCAGTCACATCTGTGTTATGGAGCTCCACCAACACTCCGGCTTTCCCATGAAAAGACATGTCATGAAAGATAAGAGCGTAGACAAAAACAATACATTTCTGACTTCCCCATCAAGACATGAGAATAGAACTGTATAGACAGCCAAGCTCTCAAAAAAGAAGCAGTGTATACAAGGTAAAGGGTCAAATAAAAACTGTATGGTCCTAGAGCTTTGAAAAAAATGCACAAACCACATTATAAACAAGTGCAGATGAACGCCTCTCTCTATACTTTATATTATTCAGGACACCTCAGCGTACGCATTTTTTAGAAATTCCTTTTGGAGCCTGCTCATGAGGAGAAGAATATCCTCCCCAGACATGTGAAAGATCTTTTGGTCGTTCTGTAGTCACTCTTATCTACTGAAAAATAGATTTGTTTTGTAAAATGCTGTATGTATGCAGAAGAGCTAAAAAATATTAAAATTAGGCTGCTGGATATTGAAAATGTGGATGCATTTTATGTACCATCTTACGATTTTCTCAGGATGGAATAGGAAACATGCAAAAAGATTAATTAGACGGCCCTCATACAGTTTCCCTACTCTATGGTACATGCCTGGGAGGCTAATGCCCGTACTTACGTCAGAAAAAAGTTGGATGTTTTTTCTGACGGAATTCCGCTCAAGCCTGCCTTGCATACACATGGTCACACAAAAGATCAGTGAACTTTTGACTGCCAAGTACGTGTGATGTAAAAGACTTAGGCCTCGTACAGACGACCGGACAGTCCGCTGAAAACGGTCCGCCGGACAGTTTTCAGCGGACATGTCCGGCCGGAGATTTCTGTCTGATGGTTGTACACACCATCAGACAGAAATCCGCGCGTACACGATCCGCGGTGACGTGGCTGCGCCGTCGCCGCGACGATGACGCGCACGGCCCTGGAAGTTCAAAGCTTCCACGCATGCGTCAAATCACTTCGACGTATACGAGGGATGGCGGCCGATCGGACATGTATGGCGAGTCTGTACAGACGACCGAACATGTCCGACGGACAGGCTTCCAGCGGACATGTTTCGTAGCATGCTAAGAAACATTTGTCCGCTGCAAAACGGTCGGCTGGACAAATGTCCGCTGGAAACCTGTCCGGTCGGCTGTACACACGACCGAACATGTCTGCTGAAACTGGTCTGCGGACCAGTTTCAGCAGACATGTTCGGTCGTGTGTACGAGGCCTAAGATGAACTGAGAAAATTAAGTTCAATGCTTCTGAGCATGCATCGGAATTTTGAGCGTCGAAATTTGTGCACACGATTTGTGCACACGATAGGAAATTGATTTTTTCCTGACGGGAAAATAGAGAACCCGCTCTCTATCTTTTTCCAGCATACACACGGGCGGGATTCCCGACCAAAAGCTCTCATCGACTTTTTCCAATGGGAAAACAGATTGTGTGTATGGGGCATAAGGTGTGGGTTAAGGGGCAGAGGGGAGCCGAGGGTGTCCACTTGTCCATCTCCCTTCAACTTCCCTTCTTTTTTTTTTTTTACTTCTTATTCCTCCTCCTTTTTTCCTAATATGCTCTGGCTTTTTGTCAGAACATGACTCGGTGAAGCAACCTAGGGACCTTATCTTACCCTATCATTATGCCACCCCCCATTGTTACACATTTACTACTGATGGGTACAAACTTGACCCTACTGTATGCAGCCAAGGAGAAAGTGCTGAAAATACAAATAATCTGACTCTCTGAAGACACATATCAACCGAAACATCCAGCTTGAGACCTCTGGGAGTGTCTCTGGTGCTTGTTTTAGCTGGAGACTGAATACCTCTCTTTTTTTTTTTAATCTCCACCCTTCACATGTGTACCCGGGTGACCCCTTGACCTTTAAATATGTCCTGGCTCATTTTCTGTTCCTTGCCCCACATTTTATCCACGCTCATTTTCTGTTCCTTGCCCCACATTTTATCCACATTACTGCTGATTTCTTTGGGCCAATACTTATGCACTTCACTTGCTCAGAGACATGTTGTAACTTTGTTGGTCCTTCTAGACTTTTTGCACTACCTCTTATTATAGGTATCCCTGCCGATTTCGGATCTGTATAGCTGGGCAGTCTTAATAAAGAGTTTATGAAATAAAAAGATTTGTGGTGTTGTGCATCTTCATATCCCACCATAGGGACATACCCTTCTAGAATAGGTCACCAATTTAGACTTTATCTCCCACATGGAACTTGAGCTTGGCCCAGGAGAACAATACACAGGATTCCGATATTCAAATTTGGGCTGCTAGGACTGTTTTCTTGGACTACTATTATTTTGGCAAACATCTCTGGACTTAGCGGACCTTTTTAACTTATTTTTGGTCTTTTCCATCTCTACCAAAAAGTAAAAAAAAATACAAAAAAAAAAAAAAACTATTTGTCTGATCTAGGTTTTCTTGAAACGTTAATGTAAAGGTCTTTTTTATGATTTTTACATGAGTGAACAAGAAACTAAATCCGCCAATTCCTTCAGACTGCAAGCTCATGTCTGGAGCTATACACATACGATATGTCTCACACTGACATGCGAGTTTAAAAGTCACCAATAACTTAAAGTGACATTAAACCCAGTATATGAAAAATGTACATGCTATATCCCAGTGTTCATACTCACAAAGCCAGTAAAGCATTCATTTTGTGTAGTGGAATATATACCTGGTTGATTCTGCATTCAGCTGTCTCTCCCATTTTCTCTATGTCCCCGCTGCAGGTTCTGATTTTATAGACCAGCTGGCGTCCTCTACGGAGCATGTTCAAATTTTCAGTTCCCTTTTAAGCTGCTTCATTTCCTTCTATTTACTCATCTGTGCAGCCCACATGACTGTAGAGTCACACATGTGGGCATATACACAGTGATAAATGACATTCCCCTCCCTCCTCCTCCATATCCTCCTATTGCTAAACACAATAGAGGGGGGGGGGGATAATATGCTGCTTGATTACATTCACCAAGGAACTCCAAAACTGCTTAGTTTTAATATAATACAGTATTAAATATATCAAATTTAATTGCTCATACCTGAAAAGTAAAACCATTGGATGCCGATGCTATCTCAACAAAATAAAAGCTAGTGTCAATCATCTCTGACTCCACCTACACCATATTAATGCACAAAAAATACACAGATATATTTGGAGTTGTAAAACAATTATTTTTTAATAACCTAATTTGAAATCGCTTGTCTGAAACTGTGTACACCAAATCAGTGCTGGCCAGAGACAGACTCACACTGTAGAGCGCATACATCAGAGCAATCGAAGATCCTCCCAAAGATCTTTCTCTGCAGATGCCAAGGAACAAAGAAAGATCATGTGACCATACAACAGCGCTGCAGGAATAAGGTACTTAGATTTACAAAAAAAAAACTAAAATTAGAAAGAGAAGAGGAACATTTGAAAAGTAAAAAAGGGAAAGAGGGAAAAAAAACAAATTTCTTATGTTGCTGTATTTTGACAGCTATTTGCATCTTTTTGCCATTTTTTATACTCCACTTTTACTTAGCTTTTCAAAACTGAATACTACTAATCCTTACAAAGTGTCAAAGGGCTTGCCACTATGACAGCAGGGAGGCCGACTGGTTTTGCACTACTTCAACACCGTGTGTAGGAGCAAAGCAGTCTTTCTTATTCACCATGAAAACATTAATTCCCAGGTAATGGCCTCACATCAGATTCTTATTTGACAAATGGGCATTACAAATGAAGCATGAAGACAAAAGAGGCAAGGGGGCTACAACCAGTCAAATACTAATGACAATAGCTCATTTAGTCAATTACACATATATGCTGGAGTGATGTCAATAGCATTGAAGTAAGCACTACAATAGTAAGCTTGGCTAATGATTAACTTTCTGTTAAATGACAAAACACACTGGGGCTCCCTGCCAAGAAACTGCCCTTCACTGGTGAAATATTACACCTTCAATCAGCTGCTCTCCAAGTCATCGGCTTTTTTCTTTTTTACAAAAACACATTTTTGTAAAAAGCATATAATATAGAATACATAATTCTGCTATAGTTTACAGAAAAGTAGATTGCAAAAGAAAGAACAAAAAAAGAGACTCTTATCAAGGTTTACACTTGACATGGGGTACCTTTACCTATGTAAGGGGAAAATACTTTAAGCGGAAGCAAATTCGGTTTTTGACCTTTACGCCATTCAAAAGCTTAGAATGTACGTCATCATCCGATTGCCTTATGCTCCCCCATATTCTTTTTCTTGCCGAGATTTCAATGTTCTAGTTTGTGGTGGCATGATAGGAGCAGCAGACAGCTCATTCCCAGCATCCTGGATGTACCATGATGCGAAGAGTGCCCATGCCACGATGATGTGATAAACCATCTCCGGCAAAGGCTCTCACTTTAGCGAGTCTGTTTTCTACCTTCTGTTTACTTTGGTTCATATATGCACAGAATTTTCTGCCTACATCTGTGAAGAATGGAAAATAAGATAAGGGACAAGATCTGAGCAGTGATTTTGCAGATTCCTGGGCTAATCACTTCTGCTATAAATTGGTGTTTTGGTTTTGTTTCTAAGTATATAGACCGCTCTAATTTGTCCATAGGTATATAGTAAAACCTTGGATTGCGAGCATAAATTGTTCCAGAAACATGCTTGTAATCCAAACCACTTGTATATCAAAGTAAATTTCCCCACAGGAAATAATGGAAGCTCAAATAATTTGTTCCACAACCATTTATTCATAGGACCTTCAGTTTATAGTCCATATAAAAAAAGTATAGTAACGTGACTAGGTTGTGTAACCATAAAATGTCCATCATCAAATGGAAGCCTCCACAAGGGGATTAGAAGCAAAATCCATCAGGCGCTACAGAGTATAGAAGAGAGGCACCTCCAAGTATAGCAATACGGTTACATTTAATGAAGGTACAACATTTAGCCACTCACGCAATTGATGCTTAAAAGAGGTACATCCAAGTGTGCAGGCATCCGGGTAAAGCTGTCCACATAGATCATCCTCCGCACCGCCGGCTCTCACAGCTTTCAGTCTGCAATCGTGACCGGAAAGACTTCCCTGCAGTAGAGCGATCTGAAAGCGTGGCTTGAACCGCTCATGGAGCACAGAGTGGAAGGGATGATGCCGACTGGTGAGGAGGATGGTTTATGTGGACTGCTTTCCCCCCGGATGCTTGCATACTTAGATGTGCCTCTTTTAATCAACCATGCGAGTTGCTAAATGTAACCATATTGCTACACTTAGAGGGCCTCTTTTTTCTTTTATACTCATTTGTGACATGACCCTACTCGTATATCAAGACATCGCTTGTATATCAACTCAAAATTTACAGAAAAAAAAAATGTTGCTGGTCTTGCAAAATGCTCTCAAACCAAGGTTTTACTGTACAGGCTATTCTGTTAAATGTGAACTCCAAACAAGCAGGTAAATACCATACATAGTTCAAATAAATAAAACATAGCCTTTTGAGAGATCAATGAGGGATCTGCAAAACTTTAACTAACTTTTCCCATATGCATTTCTCGTCCTATCAGTATGTCCCCTGTGTTAGAATGAAAGCACTGTGTAATGCCTGCAAGCATACTTGCCTCTTAGTGCTGTCTCTCTTTTTTCCAGTCTGAATACTATTCTACATAGGATTACAGGAAGATGGTATAAAGACAAATGGGTAGCAATAGCTGCAACTAAAATATATTAACTAGGACTGTGGAAATGAAAGATTAATTCTTTGATTAATCGTTAATTTTTTTGATCGATCAAAATTCTTTTGATCGGTACTAGTGGTGCAACAGATCGTAAATGATCTGTGATCCGAACGAGTCACCATATGCGGATCGGCACACCACGTGATATGCGGAACTCCGCTGCTGCCTCAGCCATAGGAAAGGCCGCTGCTTCAGCTTAGCTCCCGGAGCGGCGGCCATCTTGGTCCACCCGGCGGCGGCCTAGGTGAGCCTAGAGCGGCGCACCAACGTCATCAACCGGCCTCAACTCCTTGTGTTCGGCTGGCTTCTCTGGTAAGACTAAGCAAGCACTAATCTTCCTATACAGTGGGGGAGATGTCTGTGGATATTACAGTGGGGGAGATGTCTGTGGATATTACAGTGGGGGAGATGTCTGTGGATATTACAGTGGGGGAGATGTCTGTGGATATTACAGTGGGGGAGATGTCTGTGGATATTACAGTGGGGGAGATGTCTGTGGATATTACAGTGGGGACTATATATGGTGGTGATCCAAAAAATATACGTGTGCTATAATGAATCAAAATTAGTCGATTAAATCGATAAAAACACTTAAGGGAGGAAAGAAAGTTAGGGTAGGGGGATGGGTAAGAGAATAATGAATGAGGTTTACCCACTTTCCCACCTGTCAGATTCTCCGAATCCTTCCCCCCTAGCCATTGGTAGGGGGTAGAGTTGAGATTTTAACAGCAGTAAAGCTGTAGAATTAAAATTCTTAAGCTGGCCATATATGAATTGAAAGTCCCTGGTAAACTGGTCAAATTTCATTCCATCTATGAGCAGGCCAATTGTACCCAAGTTGATCCATCAATCGACTTGGGTACAACCACCCTGTCAGATTTTTCTTCCTGCATTTACTGCCAGTAGCTATAGCCATTAGCAGTAAGCATTGTATTCTGCCGGCCGGGAAGGCTTCCCACCCCCTACATAAGAATACAATAGTACTGAAAAAGGCACAATTAGTGTTGATGGGGGAATCAAGCAATTTTTTTCAAGTAATCAATGGGCTTTCTTTTTTTGTTTTTATCATTAGTGGGGTCAAATCGACATTCATTTTTGACCACAGTGACGAGAAAATCTGGAGAATATAGAATTTTTTTCTCAAATTAACTCATTTCCAACAGCATATGTTGTTTTCATTCAGTCCATTCATTCCAAAAATCAAATGTTAAGCAAACAAAATCTTTTGGACATTAGAAAGGAAAAAGTTTATGAAAATTAAGATTTCAAAGACTTCACTCAAAATTCTATCATTTTATAGCCAGCTTAAATGGAATCTAGTATGTAGTCATAGTCCTTGGAAGCCAGACTTTATTGAATGCATATAACATTCAACCTAGACATCAGATATTCCATGTTATGAACCTCAGTCATGCATTTGTAGAGATCCATCTTAAAGGGTGCTGGAAATTCCAATTATTTCAGAACTGACTGCATTTTAACCTGCCTGCCAGATACGTATGCTTGGATTGAGCTTCCATATTTGAGCATGTATGGACAACAGTAAAGGTAGCCATAATCAGGACCAATTTGTTTCACAATACAAATATTTTAGCTTTAACCACATATTGTCTGATAATCTCACTGTATATAGCGCATGAACAATCACATCAGCAAACCTCAGGAGAGGAGTATTAGCATGGCAAATAATCTGACAGATCTGTAAATTTCCTGTGCTTTTTCCTTTGTCTCCACTAATTGTTCTGCTTCCAGTATTTGCACTGCAGTTTCATCTGAGCCGTTAATTAAACCACCAACGCTGTGTAAATGTCACACTTTGTGGAGCAAAAACGAGAACAAATGCCCAGCAGAGCAACCTCTTTAGTGAGAATAAGATGGTCACTAAGGAGCAGAAAAGACATCTAACTACAGAGCAATCTGACAAAATACATGCTATCCTGTGCCAACTGAAGAACGGATGCTGAGCATTCCTATATCCTAGCAACAACTAAGTCTTCCATTCTGATCTCTCATGGGATCGGGAAGTCACATGACTCATCCAAGTGTCAAAGGAGGAATGAGCCAAATGATTTAAAATGCCACTTAGTCCAATTTCCTGTAATACCTACTTGACCGCGTAACCTGTGATCCTTCCAAACAGAGTGGCAAATATGACAACAATGATAATATGAAAGCATTCGGCACAAAATGTACAAGATGAGATCAAATAATATTGCAGCAATTACTGCTTTGCTATAGATTCCTGCAAACACAAAACAGACTGGATTATCACCAGATATACGGGTGCATCTCAAAATATCATCAAAAAGTACATTTCTTTCAGTAATTCAATTAAAAAAGTGAAACTCTTATTATATAGATGCGTTAGAGTGAAATATTTCAAGCATTTTTATTTATTTATTTTTTTAATTTTGAGGATTATGTTTTACAGCTAGTGAAAAAAACAAATTCAGTATCTCAGAAAATTTGATTACACAAGACCAATAAAAATAAAAAATGTAATACAGAAATGTTGGCTTACTGAAAAGTATGTCCATGTACAAACAAAGTATGCACGATATGAATACTCAGTCAGGGCTCCTTTCGCACAAATTACTTACTGCATCAATGCGGCGTGGCACTGCTGAGGTGTATTGGAAGCCCAGGTTGCTTTGATAATGACCTTGTCTGCATTGTTGGGTCTGGTGTCTCATATTCCTCTCGACAATACCTCACAGATTCTCTATGGGGTTTAGGTCAGGCAAGTTTGATGGCTAATAAAGCACAGTGATACCATGATCATTAAACCAAGTATACTTTTGGCAGTGTGGGCAGGTGCCAAGTCCTGTTGGAAAATTAAATTAGCATCTCCATCTTTAGATGGCTACCAGCTTAGTGATATTCGACAGCCTATTAGATGTTACTGTGAGGCTGTACTTTCTGCTCTACAGTACATGGAGTATCAAGGAAGATATGCCAAAAGTTTCAGTGTGTCCTCCATTGACCTAACGAACCATCGAATTTGGTTGCTAAGTGGCAAGTATAATACAGTCCAATTATGCACTTAACACAGAGATCTCATTTTATTGTTTTAAGGCAGCCCTGAAGTGGGACACAAAATAAAAGGAAAGAGTGCAAGATCAAAACAGGCTGTATGTACTGGTAAATGGCCAAAACAGCAATAAAGTGTTAATACTTTAGACTTGTATCTCTGGGGTCCAGGGTTTGAGAATTACTCTTTGCATGGAGTGCCTGACTGCTTCAATTTCCTCCACAAGGCAAAAAATACGGATAGGTTAATTGGTGTCTCTTCAGACTAACCCCATCATGTATGTGATTAAATAAACATAGTGGAGACTCTGAAATGAAAGCTCCCTTACCCTAGATTCACATATATACATTTTTAGTGCATTTTGCAGTTTACAGAAACGCACTACAGTCCATTTTACGTGGTTCCTATGGTGTTCACATCTTTTTTTTTTTTTGCGGCCGATGCGTTTTTGGAAAGTCTGGGACCTTTTTTCTGCGAATTTGTGGGTAATAGACTTCAATGGAATGGCACCAGAAATGCAAGTGTGTTGGTAATGCAATTTTTGATGTGTTTTGCGGTTTTTATTTTAACACTGTATATAGCTGGCTGCTAAGCAGGGGGCCAGGAAGCTGGCCGTCGCTACTTTAACAACCGATGAGTCATCAGCTGTCAGTAGGCTTCCCCGCTAAAAGCTGAATGTAAAAAAGAAAAGAAAAATTTCGGGGAAAAAAATAAAAAAAATACGACGTGGGGTTCCCCCCAGGTCTATACCATGCCCTTCGGGTCTAGTATGGATTCTGAGGGTATCCCCCATGCCCAAAATAATAATACAAAAAGGCGTGGGGTCCCAAAATCCATACCAGACCCTTAGGCGAGCATGCCACCCAGTAGGTCAGGAAAAGGAGGGGACAAGCAAGCACCAACCCCCGATCCATACCAGGTCCTCAACAATGCACCTTGCCCCAATGTTGATGAGGGCAAGAGCCTCTTCCCAACAATCCTGGCCGGTGGTTGTCTGGGTCTGCGGGCGGAGGAGCTCATCAGAATCTGGAAGCTCCCATTAACAAAGGGGGCCCCAGATCCCGCCCCCCCCATGTGAATTGGTATCTGGTACATCATACCCCTACCCATTCACCAAAAAAACTGAAATGTTAAACTACAAGAGCTGGTTCTAAAAAAAAAAACGAAAATTGTACGATCTGGTATCGTACAAGAAAAAATTTCTCCTCGGATAATTTTGCATGAACTGTTGTGATAGTACACAAGCTGTGTACTAACGGTCAGATTATCATACAATCGCTTTGAAAGCGTTATTTTTTTTGTTCAGTTTTCTGTTCATGTGTACTAGGCATTAGTTGGGGGGGAAAAAACACATGTGGTATGTTCTCTCTAAAATACTGTTTAATATGCTACAAAAAAACTGTATTATCTACACACGATGAAACCCTGCAACGTATCAGGAAAATAGAGTTTCTCTAACCATGACTAAGCCTCCTGGAAGCAGGGGAACTGAGCTGCAACTGCATGTGGACAGCCACTTCCAGCTTTCTATAGGCCCATCTCACCACTGCAGTTATAGCAAACTTCTCTAAATAAAACTGCACAAGAAAAACATGCGCATAGTAGTAGAAGAAAGCTAGGAACAAAAGAAGCAGAGACAATTCTAAGGCAAGCATGATATGCCCCATGGCAACACCAAAGGGGAATGGCTGAGCTAAATTTGCCAGGAGCATGGTTTGAAGGCCCACGAGGACCTTGGGTCTAATGCTTGTTTGCCATCTCCAAGCTTTGCCTGAAAAGGGTATCTCATGGTGATTGTAGCAGCCTACAAAGGACACAGACTGAGCATGTTATTAAACCAGAATCCACCGCTTTTATAACTTAACCAAATGCAGTAAAGCAGCATGAATAAAAGGCCCCTTATTTTGTCATAGCACTAGATTAGAAGACATATTTAATCACCATTTCTTGGAAGAGTTTCAGAAGATACCCTGCTGGAGAGACTCGACAATAGGGAAAGTGTGGTATAAAGAATGCTTATACGCCTCACACCTGCTGCGTGCATAGCACAGCCAATATCTCCGTATTCCAACTAGGGAGCTCAGTAATTGAACTGCCAACTGGCATGCTCCTAATGAACAAATGTACCACTGGGCTCAATAAGAAACTGCAATTAGTATTTTGTCCCTGTCGCTGGTTTCCTTTCCATCTTCACCTTCCTTGTCAAATCACACTGAATCTTATTTTTCCATTATCGGGAGTCATATGGGGGATGGAAATTTATAGCTTGTTGATAGTATATTATAATAGAGCTATTAACCCACCTCCCATCTGAGGGAATTTTTATATGCCGCATTTGCCGGAGAATACTGAATAGGTCTTTAATCAATGCAAAAGTCTGAAGAAGGGAGACACACTCAGCTGAGCCCCTAATAGGCTGCATGAAGTGGCAGCAGGCACGCAATACATATACTTATACAAAATGGGAGAAATGCATATATAGAAACATTATCTATGAAAAAAGTCACCATTCATTTACCTTTATCACGTTGTATGTTCGGTAGTTACTTTTATTTAACAACCTTTTACTTGATTGAATGTGGCCTTTAATATCTGCCTATAGTTGTTCTTTATGTAGTCATTAAAAGAATCAACCTAGACAGGACAACTTCAAAAGAGAGATCAGACGGTTAGCCAATCAGGCTCTGGGACTCTGCACCATACGGTCAAACAAAGTTTATTCGATAGCAGGGGACAGCAAATGCATCAGTTATTTCACTATCCAATGACAGGTTGGGTAGGTACTTAGCCGTTATGCCAGGGCTCAACAAAATCTGGGCGCCCGGTCGCAATTGCGACAAGAAATGGCGACCTGGCGCCCAGGAAGCTTAGGCCTGCAGAAAGTCGCAAAGTCGCGGCCGGTAATTACCGCGAGCCTGCCGCGATCACACGGCGGGGGAGGTGGGGGTGCACGAAGGGCACGGGATACTCCATCCTGTGTCTGTGCGCCCCACCTCCCCCGCCGCAATTGAGGCCTTCTGCAGACCTAAGATTTCTTCTGTGATCTGGCGCCATCTTGTGGTGGTCGTTGGCATGACAAGTAAAACAGCAATTCTAATGTGTTTTTCTCTGTGTTTTCACTACCATCTCCTTTCCTCCAATTAGAGCTCCCAAACATTATATACATTTTTTTATTCTAACACCCTAGAGAATAAAATGGCGGTCGTTGCAATACTTTGTCACACCATATTTTCGCAGCGGTCTTAGAAGCGCATTTTTTGGGGGGAAAAAATACTTTTTTTTAAATAAAAAAAATAAGGCAACAGTAAAGTTAGCCCATTTTTTTTATATTGTGAAAGATAATGTTACGCCGAGTAAATCAATACCCAACATGTCATGCTTCAAAATTGCGTCCGCTCGTGGAATGGAGACAAACTTTTACCCTTAAAAATCTCCATAGGCGACGTTTAAAAAATTCTACAGGTTGCATGTTTTGAGTTACAGAGGAGGTCTATGGCTAGATTTATTGCTCTCGCTCTACCAATCACGGCAATAACTCACATATGTGGTTTGAATACCGTTTACATATGCGGGCGCTACTCACGTTTGCGTTTGCTTCTGCGTGCGAGCTCTGCGGGACGGGGCGCGTTATCTGGCTCCTAACTTTTTTAGCTGGCGCCTAGATTCCAAGCACATTTGTCAAACCCTGTGTTATGCCAAGGTTCCTTTACTATCCAATGACTTGCTTGGCAAGTGCTTGGCTGCCATGCTGAGGCTCTGTCACTATCCAACATCCGGCTAGGCAGGTTGCTTGACTGTTAGGCTACGGTTCTTTCACTATACAATTATTAGCTGGGTGGGTTACTGAACTGCATTGCTTTAATGGCTGTGGAAGGCGGAGGGGCTCTGGCTAGGAAGTCTTGGCAGAAGTAAGCAAATGGATGGTTTACAAATAAGGCATTCTTGGAACGGACAAGGGGAGGACACCGTATTGAATGATGCATTCAATGTATGAATTTTACAATACAGAGAAGTGATACACATTAACAGAGCCAACTCTTTCTCCAACAGATGGGACCAAGAGGGAGGTAAAAGATCCTGGATGGACCTTTATTGATATGAAAAAATATATAAAATCCAAATGCAGTCACTTCATGTATATGGGAGGAACAACTGACGCGTTTCACACCTTTTTGTGGCACTTAGTCATGAGTCATGACTCATGAGCGTTGTAACAGAATGATTAATGACGATTAAAAGCAAGCAACTGATCTAAGCTGTTGATTGCCCAGAGATGCAATGCATGGTATTTTACGGTTAGCTCCTTCGCAAAGACAATTGCATTTTCACAGCAAATATTCTCGAGCAAGTGTTATTTTATGGTCTGTGCTTTTATGCTATGCAAGTGCAGGGATTTGGTTTTTTTTAGAGTGTTTTTTTTTTTTTTAATATAATTAAAAACATCACAGTAAACCTGTAAACACAAAGGGTATTAGTTCAGGTGCTGCAGCTGGAAGGTCATACGTTTTATTTTTGCAGTGATATGCCCATACTGCACTACCCATGACCTTCATGAGTTGCCCTTGCAGATCGTGACTTCCTCCAAAAATGACTTTCCTATCCACAGGGAAGCTCCTACATGAGTCAGGAGTCTGCTGAAAGGTTGCCCATACCTCAAACTACACTCTGGGATTGGGGCATGTGGCTTCCATCATCCCCTTTACTACAAAGGAGATAGACTTGAGAAGGGCAGCCTGGATGAACTGAACACAGAAACATTGCCATGGGTAAGCATAAACATATGGAGGCGTATGGAACCAGAGAAAACCTTGCATATGACGCTTCCATAAATACACTCAAACCCTTGATATTTTAACCAGGCATTAAGTACAGGGCCTACTTTCACTATACAGTACACCTACATCACAGGAATTAAATCTGGACTCCAGGAAAACAGCTATACACAGATGAAATACATGCAAGAGAGCCGTTTTGTCTGCCAAAGGATTTGTACTTGTCTATTCATTCCTTAAATTTACACAACTCTTCCAAGAAGCAGTCATCCTGGGGACTTGACTTCCTCTACTGCATTTAATACAACTAGATCTTGTCCCTCTCCAAGCTTGTGATTTGACAGTAACCACTTGCTTACTGGGCACTTTAACACCCTTCCTGCCCGGGCCAATTTTCAGCACTTTAAATGACAATTGCGCGGTCATGCAGCACTGTACCCAAACCCTTGCTCAGGCTCTTGCAAATCACTGAAAGGCTGAGCTAGATGCCAGCCATCTGGGTGGATCTTGACTGTAAAGTCGGGATCTTTCCTGAGCCTGGACCGGCTAAGTGCCATTAGCAAACAGCAGGCTCAGAACCAACTGCATGCACTCCTGTGACCTACAGGAGAAGTATTATCAAAATCGCTTTGGCCTTACTTCTCCTTTATTATAGGATAAGTTCACCTTTTATGCCGATCCATGCTTCTGGGTGGATACCAACCATGTGGTTGAGATCTTCCCAGAGCCTAGACTGGCTCTGTGTCTTCAGCTGACATCGGGCTTTAGCCCGCTGTCGGCTGAAAAAGGGTCGCAGAATTGCAGAATTAACTGCACTCCTATGATCCATAGAAGAAGTATAGCCAAAAAAGCTTTGGCTATACTTCTCCTTTAAGCTCATCATTCCACCGCTTTCTTCACTCATCAGCATGTTTCTTGTCTGCATATGAGAACTGCACCACACTAAATTGGTACCTTGTACTGCTCCTCTCTCTCTTTCAGTTTGAGTCTGATGTACAGGGTACTGCAAGAGGCTAAATTCAAATTCACGTATGAAAAAACACATTTTTACTGAACACATGCATGCTAAACTGGTGCTTTGTTTAATCTGCCTGGGGTTCAGCTTTAAAGTGGTTCTAAAGTCAGTTTTTTACCTTAATGCATTCCGATTAAAAACCTTCTGTGTGCAGCAGCTCCCCCACCCATCCTAATACTTATCCGAGCCCTATCTTGATCCAGCCACGTGCACAAGAGACTCGGCTCTCCCTCCTCATTGGCTGAGATGGCTGTCAAAGTCAGTGAGCCAATGAGGAGAAGGAGCGAGGCCGAGCCTCTGTATCTAAATGGACTGACAAAGTAGGGGCTCGGGAGCAAGTTTGCTTGGGTGTCCCCATAGCAAGCTGCTTTCTCTGGGGGCACTCGGCAGGAGGGAGCAGGGAAGTATGAGATGTTTATTGTTTAAAAATAAAACAACAGCGTTGACTATCCCTTTAAGCTCATCACTGAGGAGCAAGTTCTCTTTAATTACATGGAAGTGCAGCTTTGTCCATGAACAGTTGTTTTTTTCAAGGGCAACCCTGGACTCCAGTGCTAAAATGCAGCAAGCATTACAATCATGATTTTATTGACTGTGGTCTGTTCATTCAGTGTCTCACTTATTTTGATAGATATGCTTTGCTCAAGGACATAATTTATTTCAGGCCTTGGATGGTCACTGGAGTTTGTCCTTACTACTATAGGAGATATTCCAGATCAGAATGAACTACACAAATATAGTAAACATGACATTTAATGGAGGCAGTACTGGTTGTGATCCTCGACTCTTCATCACGCATAGACAATGACCATACAGCTGTCACCATTAAAAAGAAACATTCTTACACATGTGCTGCTATGAAGACATGTTCTGTATATATTATGTTTGTAATTTAAGTAGGAGATGCTTTGCCTGACTCGGATATCCAAGAGGCTCTCTCTACATACAGTCACGGTTCCATGACAAGCTTATATTGTGAACAGATGCCTTTCATACACTGGGTGACTTGATACAGGCAGCTGAACACCGATGCCCCTCCATGGGTCTTTGTCAAGCTACATGCCAGCTATTCCACTTCTCTGCTGAACAGACAGAAATCTGAAATGTGTGTTGCCTGGGAAAGTCGTGATGTGTCACTATTGAAGACAAGCCCGATGTAGACAGGATTTCAACAAAACAGATGTGTGCCTTTACTGAAGTTTCAAATATTACTTCTAGTTAAAGGGAAAGAATATTGTATTTTCAGTTGGTAATCTAATGTTTACCTTTTTTATGTGACTTTCACAATTTTACAAGCTTGCTCTCCCTTGTATTTGTTATAGTATTAACCTGAGGAATTTGAGGTTAGCCGCTAGAGGCAGGGGAGATTGGCTACTACAATGACTATGTCTAGTGAAGTAAACCATTAAACAAGCATGAAGGCTGCCACTGCTGATTTCTTACTGAAAATGCTATTTGCTTGGCTGTTAAGCTGATCAACTGGTTCCAATATATTCAAGTCTGAGACCCAGAACAATTATATATTATTAATGAATGTTGGAAAAAGTTCAAACTCAGTTTCTGTATAATTGTTCTGGGCAAGTAATTCTAGCCATACATCCATAGATTTTTGTTCAGACTGCTGGCTGGACAAAAAGAAATCTACCAGATCCCTTTATTCAAGCTAAACAGCAAAGATGGAGGAATCTTATTGCTGCTATTATATTCCGACAGCCAGAGCCGCCAGCTGTCAGAATACCTATACGTTGCCTGCATCCGACTGGAATCAGGCACCGTTCGGAGAACATTTGTCATCCAACATCTTTGATATTTCATCCGAAGGATGTCAGGATTGATGCCAGCAGAGCCACCCAGAACTCTGAGTCTGTCTGGTTTAGCATAAAACAGTCAAGTTTGCTCTGTGTATGGCCAGATTAAAGGGCAAGTTCACCTTTACAGAAAAATCTGTAAGGTGAACTTACACAGGAACCCCATCTCGCCCCCCCCCCCCATCCCGTTGACCTGCATGGCAGAAATCACCCCCGGAGCAGTGAGGCGGATATACCGGGGCTCAGAACGGGTGATAGCCGCCATGCAGTCCAGTGGGACGGGGGGGGGGCGAGGTGAGGGTCCTGTGTAAGCTCACCTTACAGATTTTTCTGTAATGGTAACCACCACCACCACACACCCCCCCCCCCCCATCCACACAAGCAAGGTGGGTGGAATAATCCCACCTGCTGCTACACTGCATTCTGACCATGGGGATGCTCCGCTGTCAGAATACTCGGATCAGCAACTGTAGCCCATTGGGTGCAGCTGGTGACTGATACAAGTTTTCCTGAGTGACTGTTCGATAGAAGTCAATCTAATGATAGACTTTTGTCGAACAGAAAGGGTCACACAAAAGACTAAATCTGAACTGGCTGAATGTGAATCCTCTGTACCCATCTTCTGAAGGATAGTAAGATAACCAGATATCTATTTTTCCAGAAAGTTAGAATATCATGTTTTCTTTACCAGCTGTTGAGCCAAGATATCAGCCACAGACGGAGTGCATTGTTTTTAGCATGTCAGCCATAGATGGATCAAATCTCAGCCAGTGCAGCAGCGACCAGCTGAGATTGGATCCATCTATGGGCAAGCTAGATGTACTGAAGTTGAACAAACGACTTCAGTACAAGCAGCCTGTCGGATGTTTTTGCATGCGATCACTGCCAGCAACTAAAGCAGCCGATAGTGATCATTGTGTTCTACGGGCAACACTGAATCAAGCGATTTTTGATAATTTATGGCCTGCTTAATAGACATGCACTGTTAAATCTCATTTAATATAGTTCCATGCAGAATTTACCTATTTTACTCCCTGGTTATCTCCCGTCTTGACAACTAAAACTACCTTCTAACTGGCCTACTTCTACACAGTCTAACCCCCCCTCCAGTCTATCATTAGTGCTGCTGTTAGACTCTACCTTACTAATCAATCTGTGGTTGCCATCCCTCTCTGACATTCCCTCCACTGGCTTCCAATAGCCCCAATTTGTAAAATTCTAAATACTAAACATACAAAGTCATCCACAACACTAACCCCAGCTACATCAACCACCTCATCCTGGCATATCGCTCAAATCATCCAACCCACCCAAGAACTCTTGCACTCTAGCTTCCTTGTCAACCCCTCGTCTGCTCACTCCAGGACTTTGAGAGTTCTCCCATCCTCTAGAATTGCCCACCATTGGTCCAATTATCTCCTTACCTGTCTTTAAGAGATCCCTGAAAATGCAGAGAACTCTACCCTGCCGCCACCTAAAAACGGCACTTCACCCATCTCCTTCAGCCCATTCCCAAGGGTATTACCTTTTGTACCACTCCCCCTCCCTTTTATATTGCAAGCTCTTGTACTGTCTTCCCTTATATTCTGCATAAACTGTTGGCACTGTATAAATCCTGTATTATAATAATTCAATAAATCTTGAATGTAATGAAAAATTATCTTCAAGCAAACCACTGTTCAAGACCGTTATCTGAAAGCCCCTAAATATTCAGTTTATGGACATCACCATGGCTTTTAGTTTAAAGGCAACCATGCTTTTCCTGAACGGGATCTTTCTCCCAAGCCAGTCTTCAGAGCATGGAAACCTACAAAACACTATAGGCCAAAAAAAGTCTCAGTAGTATCATCACCGTCTCACTGCCATATACACTTACCTGAGTCCTCTCTCAATGTACCACTGTACCTGTCTGCAGCGGGGCTGGTCTGTGTTCCTCTCCTCACAGGCGACAGGCAGCTGCGGGAAGCCATTAGCTCCAGCTGCTGTTAATCAAGGAGGGAAGAGGAGATGGTGCCAAGCCACACTAGGTCTATCAACACACACAGCCTGGCACAGGAGTGAGCCCGCAGGTGTGCCCCCACAGAAAGTGGCTTGCTATTGGGGGCATACACAGAAGAGGAGGGTGGATATTTCCTATGGCACCAGAGAGTAAAAAAAACAACCCTGACAAAGGTTCTTACCCTTCTCCTACAGAAAAACTAAAAGAAAGAAGCAAGTTCTACTTTTAGGATACATCCAAATAATCAAAAAACTGCCCAATAAAAGTCCTTTAATGTGCAAAACTCTATGTCCGCCTGATCTAAAGAAAGCCAATCACTGCTTCCTGTTGGATTCCAGGTGCATTTAAATAAGACTTTCTATTGCCACCAACTCATGTAATGCAAACATACAAATAAATGTCAGAAGAATAAAATACATACTGATAAAATGTTCACAAGAGGCACAGTGTTTTTCCCAGGAAAATCAGACCACATGGTTGAAGCCATATAGGTGATCAGAGTCTAACACTGACCATGTTAACTAAACACCATCTCATACTGTCTGCTGGTTTCAAAACGTCTTTTATACAATGCATAACATCTGGCCCACCCACGCTGAGATTCTTCTACAAGACCCGTAAATCAACAATTCTTATAATCCTGTTTACTCATGCTAAAACAATATAACACGTGAAGCCATTAAATGGTTATCAAATTAAAGTACAACTCCAGTAACAATTTAAGCTTGGAAAGGTCAGGAAAGACCGAGAACCTCATCCACACTTCACTGAAATCTTTAAGATTTTTTCCACAGTTACTTTCCCCATGGCCTCAGTTGTTGCAGCAAGAAGTAAGCCAAAATCTGGACTATGGGAACCGGGACAGAAGTAAAACCCCAAGAGTGGCTTTAAGCCTTCCCTGATCTACCTAAAAGTCTTTTTATAAGGGTGTGTTTGTGTTGGAGAGGTTTCCCCTCCTTCCTGTCACAGGGACAATTGGCATACAGATGTAAGGAAAAATCACCTTGATGGAGAACTTGCTAGAAGTTCTAACCCTGCCACACTTTCCAAATTTGGCAGGCAATGATAAAAATCCTTACAGTTCCCAAGCAACTGTAACAGCGAGTAGTGTTGAATAACTACCAAATTTCTTAACTAGTTGTGTTTTCTCGGCTTAGCAAGTACTACATGACAAAGAAATCTACATAAGCATCTTCGTTACTTAAAAGTAGGCATACAAGAAATAACCATAAAAGATTTTTATCTTACCAAGGCAGGCCACTGGACTTGCTTGACCTTTGATCCCTGAGCCTGGCTGGGGTCTTTCCTCTTCGCCCAGACCAGCTGGAACTCCACAAAAAAGGCGGTAAAATCTTCATATACTTTCACCCATTCTCGTTTATCCCACTCTAGGTCATCAAATTCCACATAGACCTAAAAACGAAATGAGAGACTAGGTTAAATATACAAAAGGAATATTTTACATGCACAAGCCCAGGTATAAGGATACAGTTTCACTAGTCACACAACATGGGAGAAGTTTAGTGGAGTAAGACCCTCTGACATCAACTCCATGAGGCACAAGAGCTCAGAATAATAGCTGCCTCTGGTGTCATTTCCACAAACATTTGCTTAGGAGGAGGGTCCCAATTTCAGCGTGTTCTCATATAAACCCAATCTAGCATACAAGAATATGTTTTTAGTCATAAACATATAAAGATAATATCATAATCCTTGTAATAGGAATAAAAGCGATCGAAAAAAAATGTACAAATGTAAAATGTAAATGTAAATTTAAAAAAAGTGTAAAAAATAAATAAGTAAAATAAAAAAAAAATTAAAATGCCCCTGTCCCCGGTAGCTCGCGCTCAGAAGTGAACACACACGCAAGTCCCGGCCCACATATGTAAACGTCATTCAAACCACACATGTGAGGTGTCGCCACGTGCGTTAGAGCATGTGCAACAATTCTAGCACTAGACCTCTTTTGTAACTCTAAACTGGTAACCTGTAAAAAATGTAAAGCGTCGCCTATGGAGATTTTTAAGTAACGAAGTTTGGCGCCATTCCATGAGTGCGCAATTTTTAAGCATAACATGTTGGGTATCTATTTACTCGGCGTAACATCTTTCATATTTTACAAAAAAATTGTGCTAACTTTACCGTTTTGTTATTTTTTAATTCATGAAACCATTTTTTTTACAAAAAAAAGGCGTTTGAAAAATGATTGCGCAAATACTGTGCAAGATAAAAAGATGCAATGACCGCCATTTTATTCCCTAGGGTGTTTGCTAAAAAAACATATATAATGTTTGGGGGTTCCGAGTAATTTTCTAGCAAAAGAATGATGATTTGTACATGTAGAAGAGAAGTGCCAGAATAGGCCCGGTATGGAGGTGGGTTTTAAAGCCCGGTATTGAGGTGGTTAAACAATGGTCCACCATTAGGCTGGCCATACATTATACAATTTTCTTGTACAATTTTCCTTTAGATGTACCAAAGCCATATAATATATGAGGTCAAACCTAAACACTTTCAGTTTGTATGCAATCAGGCTGGTCCTTGCACTACATTAGTTGAAGATAAATCTAAAAGGAAATTGAACATGAAAATTGTATAATGTATGGCCAAGCTTTAGCCTGGTGGGAACAGAGAAACAGAAGATTTCCCTTCAGATCTCATTATACTATAAACAGACCTTCCGCAAATCTCAGATTATGGGAAATTCTGCAACAACTGTGGTCAATCATGTTGCTTTCAAAGCCATACTGTGTTTATGTCAATTAGTCCTCTTGCACAAAGAATATTTTCTTGTTTAGCACAAACAATAAGCAGGAAATGTTGTCTGAATTGTGAAATCACACAACATTTATACCAACCTCAACAGATTGCCAAAAAGGGATGTTGAGCATTAGCAATGGGTTCCCTTCAGTATCATTTGTCTAGCAAGGAGACTGAACGCATTAGCAAGAGTCTGAAGCAGGCCAAATGTCCCTCTAGGCACACAGACTGAAAATAGCTCCTCTAAATATAAGGGAAAGCCTTGGCAAACCTCAGCTGTGAAACACATCAGCATGGCTTCAATTCATGAAAAAAAAAAAAAAAATCTTTATGAACAAAGATATAGGAGCTTCCATTATAACACTTTAACATAATTGGGTTTCGTCTCTTCACAAATAGAAATAAAAACACATAATGTTGTGAGATCCTGTAAGTAGCTCAGGCATATACACCAAGCAAAATCATGATCAGCACTTAAAAAAAAAAAAAAAAAAAAATTTTTTTGACCATTTCTCTTTTACACTGGAAAATTATTGACTTTTATAGTGTTCACTCGAAATGGAGCATTTGTTTTTTTTTTTGTCTCACTCTGTTGAAGAGCCTGGATTGGTCACAGAACCAATGAGGATACAATAACATGAAAAATAAAAAACAACAAATAGCTATAGAGGCAAGTGTTTTATTGATTTTTGCTTGAATCATGAACAGAGATAGTCCAGGTAACTAAAGTTCTTGGGAGAACCAGACCCTCAGGGACAGTGTATTTGAGCGCATGTTGAGTAGTGAATGGGGATGTACCAACACTGTCGGAATCTGAATGTGAAGTTAAAGCGGAGGTTCCGCGGTCCCTCTTTTTTTTTTAACATTACAATGAATGTTGTTTCAGTTACCATGCTAGTACTCACGTGTTTGACGCTTTTACTCATCCCCCGTCTGATGTCTTAGTAAATAATAAGTTTTAAAAAACGATGCAGGACTTTGCCATTTTGCTTGTGGGCATTGTGAAGCCCACAAGCACACACTTCCGGCAAGCGGTGAATGCCCTCGTCACGTGACCGGCTTGATAAGTCACGCAACGAGTGAAATCCCGTGAGATTTCGATGATCAGCGTTGTGATTGGTCTCCTGGGAAGCATGACACTGTGCTCCCAGGAGACATTGCGGACACCTCCCAGCTGGGGAAGAGAAAAGATACGCCCACTCCCGCGGGAGGGATACCCGAAAGTCTCAAATACTCCTGATTCACGGTATTTAAAATCCACAAAAAAAAATGAATAGCCATATGTATATTACCCATAGATCTGGATAAGCCAATGTTTATATTTAGGGTGAACCTCCACTTTAAAATAGTATTCTATCTAGCCTACCTTATAAACCTGCATCAACTGACCTTGCAGCAGCTTTGTATTTTTGATGGAAAAAAAAAAAAAGTAAAAAAAAAACCCTAAACACATACAAAAACACTAAGAAAGGTATGTGCATATAATATTTTGTTCAATTACATTCTGAACATTTTTCAAACTTGAATAAAAAAGTGTGATTCTGTCTTAATAGAAGTAGCTGACCGAGATTGTACAAGGACCACATAAATAAATGCCACAAGGTGTACAGCAAACAGATGTGGGAAAACAGACACAACACTGCCACCCGGGCAAAGCCGTCCTCCTCCCTCCACTTTCACTGGGAGCTCAGAGACTGCATTCCCCTGACAATCACCTGTCACCGTCAGCTGGTATGACCTCAGTGCCACCACTGTGTGGGAAACAAACACAGCTTGGGTAGTGTTCCATCACACAACATTCTGTCAGGAACTGTCAGAGGCTCAACTCCTTCCTACAGGTCATATTATTCCTTTAGTAAATCAGACATGCAAAAGTAGCTTAAAAGCATTTTAGAAGTCATTTTTCCAGTCCTTATTCAGAGACAACAGGGCCAATTAATAATGTCCAACTTAAAAAATATCTGCAGCTTTGGTACGGAAAACTACCTTCCCTGGGAAAACATCGGCCATAATTTTCCTACAGGGAGAAAGTCAGCGCAGTCTGATCCATTGTCTGGAACACAATTTGACTATATTTCTTAGTAGGTAGAATATAGGATATTTTAGGTTGCAGGAAAACCCCCACAATCTTTCCTTAAAGGGGTTGTAAAGGTAAATTTTTTCACCCAGGAATTTTGTTTATACTCACCCAAAATACCTGTTGCTATGCCGAAGTCCATAATCTGCCTTTTTCGTAGCGGCGGTCTATCTTTTTCTTCATCTTCTTGTGAATGGGGCACACTGCTTTCTGGAAACTGTGCGTGTTCCCAGAGAGCAGTCGCCCATTCACAAGTCAGCGCGAGACTCGCGCATGCGCAGTAGCAAACTGGCAGTGAAGCCGTAAGGCTTCACTGACCGTTTCCCTTAGTGTGAATGGCGGTGCGAGACTTGCACCGATCAAGGGATCGGCATCGGGGGGGGGGGGGGGCATCAGCGCAAGCGAGTAGGACAGGTAAGTATTATTAAAAGTCAGCAACTACACTGTTAGTAGCTGCTGACTTTAAAAAAAAAAAAAAAAAATTGCGGGTGGAATCCCACTTTAATGCATTAAGGTGAAAAAACATCCGACAGCACCGGCCCCCCCAGCCCCCCTCATTACTTACCCGACCCCTCGAAAGTCCCACGCCATACGAGCAGGCTTCTCGGTCATCTTCCCGGCTCATTCATTGGTTGATTGTCAATCACATCCAATGATGCAGCACGGCCAAGTGATACAGTGAGCGGCTATGCCCACCGGCTGCAACATGGGAGCGTGCCCGCAAGCACTCTATACCATGCTCGCTCGCATTAAGGTATGGAGTCCTTGCGGGGGAGCCGAGACAGCCGCCGAGGGACCCCAGAAGACCAGGTTCGGGGCAACTCTGTGCAAAACGAGCTGCACAGTGGAGGCAAGTATAACATGTTTGTTATTTAAAAAAATAAAAAATTCCTTTAGTGTTCCTTTAAAGAATTTAACTCAAAAGGTGAATTTGCTAAATACGATACGATACAAATTTTAATTTTTCACAAAATCTGCTGCCTCAAAGTTTTTATGATGGCAATTTGCATATACTCCAGAACGTTATAAAGACTGATCAGATGAATTGCAATTACGGTAATTGCAAAGTCCCTCTTTGCCATGAAAATTAACTTACTCTAAAAAAAAAAAAAAAAAACACATTACCACTGGATTTGTGAAGAAGGCTTCAGGGCGCCCAAGAAATTCCAGCAAGTGCCAGGACCGTTCCCTTAACAGTTGATTCAGCTGCGGGATCGGGGCACCACCAGTGCAGAGCTCGCTCAGAAATGGCAGCAGGCAGGTGTGAGTATCTGTAGTGAGGGGAAAACTTTTGGAGGATGGTCTGGTGTCAAGGAGGGCAGCAAAGCCACCACTTTTCTCCAGGAAAAACATCAGGGACAGACTGATATTCTGCAAAAGGTACAGGGACTGGACTGCTGAAGACTGGGGTAAAGACATTTTCTCGGTTTTCTCTAATGAATCCCCTGATTGTTTGGGGCACCCGAAAAAAATGCTCATCCTAAAAGAAGCTCAATCAAAACATACAAGAGAGCTCAAAAAAAGAACATGCTTCTTTAAGCTAAAATAAAAGCTCAAATGCCTGTAAAAGCAGCTTTTTTGATGCTGCAGTGTGCATGAGCCCTAAAAGCATATGTCTGTAATCTCCTGCATTGACACATTGGCTAACATCGAGAGGAGTTTCCAGGCAGAAAAAATAAGAGCTCCAAAAATCTCAAAAGCGACATTATGGCGGAACACTTCAGACAATTTTGACACATTTTTGGGACCATTGTCATTTTCACAGCAAAAAATGCATTTAAAATGCATTGTTTATTGTGAAAATGACAGTTGCAGTTTGGGAGTTAACCACAAGGGGGCGCTGATGGGGTTATGTGTTCCCTGAAGTGTGTTTACAACTGTAGGGGGGTGTGGCTGTAGGTGTGGCGTCATCGATTGTGTCCCCCTATAAAAGGGATGACACGATCGATGCAGCTGCCACAGTGAAGAACGGGGAAGCTGCGTTTACACACGGCTCTCCCCGTTCTTTAGCTCCGGGGACCGATCGAGGGTCTCCAGCGGCGATCGGGTTGTAGCAAAGTGTCATTTCTTCAGTGTTGTCACATGAAAAGATATAATAAAATATTTACAGAAATGGGAGGGGTGTACTCACTTTTGTGAGATACAGTATATCCATGTTTACTCACAGTAGAAGAGTAACAATGTAACCCAAAAATATCTAGTGTCTAAAATAACTTTGAACCCATGCTACGCTACATAGAAGAAGCCTTAGTGAAGTAGGTCTGTACCTTTTACATGAAAGGCATATTTAACGCAAGCCTAATTTTAGCGCCATCTGCCAGTGTATCAACTAGCAGGACTGTGCCTGCCATTGAAGATACAGTAGGGGTTTTATTTTGGAAGTGACACTTGATCTACAAAAGACGTGTTCCACAGCATGCTCTCCTGTATCCATCTTACCCACTAGATTATAGGTCTATATATAACTAAAAGCCTAACAAAAGCACAAATAAGAAACACACACACACAGATGATCAAACCAGGATATAGAAACTCAAAACAGGACACACATAAAACAGATGTATTCTTTGCTGCAGATATTACAGCAGGCCATTACCAGGGGTAAACCCTCCTATCACAGAACAAGGAAATTGAACAGAAGATATTAAAGCGGGAGTTCATCCGAAATTTTTTTTAACATTAGATTTAGGCTAATTATGCGAAGCAGAATCGGGTGTTTATTTTAAAATAAATTTAGTACTTACCGTTTTAGAGATAGATGTTCTCCGTGGCTTCCGGGTATGATCTTCGGGAATGGGCGTTCCAACTTGATTGACAGCCGACGGTCGCATACAGCACATCACCAGTTGCCGAAAGAAGCCGAACGTCGGTGCGGCTCTATACGCCGCCTGCGCACCGATGTTCAGCTACTTTTGGGAACTCGTGATGCGCTGTATGCGATTGTCAGAAGGCTGTCAATCAAGTAGGAACACTCATTCTCGCAACCCATACCCGGAAGCCACGGAGAACATCTATCTCTAAAACGGTAAGTACAGCATTGATTTTAAAATAAACACCCGATTCTGCTTCGCATACTTAGCCTCAATCTAATGTTAAAAAATGATTTTTTGGGTGAACCTCCACTTTAATTTGAGAAATCTATGCATCGCAAAGACTCCTATAATTCTAATGGTATGTATGCACCCTGAAACGGTAAATATAAATGCCCTGACCCTTTCAAGCAATGCATTCAACTCCTGCAAATGCAATGTTAGAATAATCCAGCCCCATTCCTACAACACAGAATCTGTCATTTCCAGAGGCCCAATTATAAAACAATGTCAAGCTGATGAATGGTAAAAAGCACAGAAATATTAATGAACCTATTATAACTATACTGTATTTACCTATATTAGCACTCTGTTGATTTTCACCTCCGTACTAGATTGCCAATGCTTTGCGTATAAATAAGCCCTGAATAAACCCATTTACTACTAGCGGACTACAAGAAGCTATGAATTCCTCAAGTGTCATAACCGCCTTTCACACAAACTCCATGACATACTTTGTTGTATAGCTGTCCAGCTATCACATTTCCTTTTTTCAAGCAGCTTAGCTGGCTCAAGCAATAAAAAAGGGAAAAGAAAGAACAGCTGACGTCAGCAAGCAATGCACAAACACTCCAATGAGTGTTGTGGTTTGTTTGTAAGCTTACTGGTTCCTTTTCTGGGAAAGCTGCGAACACCACTACATTGCTTAGTGTGTTACAACATGTCCCAGAAGATGATGGGAGTATTACTCACTACTTCAAAAGGGCAATAAGAGTGCAGAGACATTTTTAATACTGCATTTACTAGAAGAGAAAAGGGATTACAAAACCATTCTTACAGCGTACGTTACCCTAAACCGGTATCTTTTTTAGTATGTGTGTTCACATACAGTATATGCATTTTATTATTATACAGGATTTATATAGCGCCAACAGTAGGTCATTATTATAACATGATGGCAGACAGCACAATAACAATACAATAGGAATCAGAGGGCCCTGCTCATTGGAGCTTACAATCTAGGAGAGGAGGTCAAGCGATACAAAAAAGGTAATAAGTGCGGGAGATGATCGGATGGAGAAAACAAAAGTACAGTTGTTAGGTGTACTCGTGTCCTCGCTGCGCTCACTCGGCCTCCTGGCTCTTTTTTTAACATCCTCCAAGTCCACGGGATGTTAAGGAATGAGCCTGGATATCGCGCATGCGCCGTGTACAGCTGATCAGGTTCGGAGATTTCCATGGGCTTCGTCTGTCAAGCAGGGAACCATATCGATAGGGGAACTAGCTCGACAAGACACCGGCACGCTGGTGTCTTCACAGTGTCCTATAACCTTGCCCCCCACTATCAGAAACAAGAGATGCATAGTCACATGAGAACTTTTTAATCTTGTAAAAATGTAAGAAAGATCATTTCTGATGTACTATCTGGAAGTGGAATAAAGAGGAATACTACTATGTGTCAC